>NC_080379.1:84558802-84797744 GCF_014773155.1 Arachis stenosperma
TAGGCGTTCTTGAGCCATACAGTATCTCCATATGCTTATCTGAAATTCCCACCAATGAATATGCATAAGTATTCTATCCCTTTTTATTTTCTATTTATTCCATTAATCAAATTTAAACCAATAATCCAATTTAATCTGCCTAACTGAGATTTACAAGGTGACCATAGCTTGCTTCATACCAACAATCTCTGTGGGATCGACCCTTACTCACGTAAGGTTTATTACTTCGACGACCCAGTACACTTGCTGGTTAGTTGAACGGAGTTGTGTTCACTCGTGCCAATTTCAAATTCCATAATTTTACAAGGAATGCAACTTAAAGAATAAGGATCACAATTTCGTCCACCAAGTTTTTGGCGCCGTTGCCGGGGATTGTTCGAGTATGGACAACTGACGGTTCATCTTGTTGCTCAGATTAGGTAATTTTCTTTTCAAAAATCTTTTTCGAAATTTTTCTTTTATTTTGTGTTTCTCTAAACTTTATTTTCGAAAAAAATTAATAAAAATTCAAAAAAATTCATAAAATCATAAAAACCAAAAATATTTTGTGTTTCTTGTTTGAGTCTTGAGTCAATTTTTAAGTTTGGTGTCAATTGCATGCTTTTAAAATTTTTTCTTGCATTTTTCGAAAATCCCATGCATTCAAAGTGTTCTTCATGATCTTCAAGTTGTTCTTGATAAGTCTTCTTGTTTGATCTTGATGTTTTCTTGTTTTGTGTCTTTTCTTGTTTTTCATGTGCATCTTTGCATTCATATTTCCCAAGCATTAAAGATTTCTAAGTTTGGTGTCTTGCATGTTTTCTTTGCATCAAAAATTTTTCAAAATTATGTTCTTGATGTTCATCATGATCTTCAAAGTGTTCTTGGTGTTCATCTTGACATTCATAGCATTCTTGCATGCATTCATTATTTTGATCTAAAAATCTCATGTATTAAGTATTTTTGTTGTTTTTCTCTCTCATCCTTAAAATTCAAAAAATCAAAAAAATATCTTTTCCTTATTTCCCTCCAAAATTTCGAAATTTTGGGTTGATTTGGTCAAATATTTTCAAATTAGTTGTTTCTACAAGTCAAGTCAAAATTTCAATTTTAAAAATCTTTTCTTTTCAAAATTTTTTCAAAATCATATCTTTTTCATTCTTTTATAATTCTCAAAAATTTCAAAAATTATTTTTCAAAATATTTTCAAAATCTTTTTCTTATCTTTTTATCAAATTTTCGAAAATCAAACTAACAATTAATGTGATTGGTTCAAAAATTTGAAGTTTGTTACTTTCTTGTTAAGAAAGGTTCAAATCTTTAAATTCTAGAATCTTATCTTGTAGTTTCTTCTTAGTCAAGTAAATTCTTTAAATTAAATCTTTTCAAAGTATCTTTTTCAAATATATCTTTTTATCTTTTATCTTATCTTTTCAAAATTTTATCTTTTTTTTAAAAAAAATTTGATCTCAAAATATCTTATCTAACTTCTTATCTTCTTATCTTTTTAAATTTTGATTTCAAATCTTTTTCAATCAACTAACTAACTTTTTGTTGTTTGTTTCTCATTTTTTCAAAACCCCTAACTACTTCTCTCTCTTCTATTTTCGAAAATATCTCTCTTTTTTCAAAAATTCTTTTTAATTAACTAATTGTTTCAAATTTTAATTTCATTACATTTATCTTTAATTTTCGAAAATCACTAACTCTTTTTCAAAATTATTTTCGATTCTCCCTCCTCTTCTCCTCTTCTATTTAATTATTTAATTACTAACACTTCTCTTAACCTCTCTTCATTCATTTCCTAACATCTCATCTCACATCTCTGCCATCCTCACAGTTGTGTTTCTTTTTTTTCCATCTTCTTCTACCCCCTTCTTCTTCTACTAACATAAAGGAATCTCTATACTGTGACATAGAGGATTCCTTTTTTTCTTGTTTTCTTCTCTTTCATGAGCAGGAACAGGGACAGGGCACTCTTGTTGAAATTGATCCAGAACCTGAAAGGACTCTGAAGAGAAAATTAAGAGAAGCTAAATTACAACAATCCAGAAGCAACCTTTTAGAAAATTTCGAACAAGAGGAAGAGATGGCGAAAATAATGATAATAATGCAAGGAGAATGCTTGGTGACTTCACAAAGCCAACATCCAAATTTGATGGAAGAAGCATCTCCATTCCTGCCATTGGAGCCAATAACTTTGAGCTTAAGCCTCAACTAGTTGCTTTAATGCAACAAAACTGCAAGTTTTATGGACTTCCATCTGAAGATCCTTACCAGTTTTTAACTGAGTTCTTGCAGATCTGTGACACTGTAAAGACAATGGAGTTAATCCTGAAGTCTACAGACTCTTGCTTTTCCCTTTTGCTGTAAGAGACAGAGCTAGAGTATGGTTGGATTTTCAACCCAAGGATAGCCTGACTCAGGGATAAGCTTGTCACTGCATTCTTAGATAAGTTCTTTCCTCCTCAAAAGCTGAGCAAGCTGAGAGTGGATGTTCAAAAACCTTCAAACAAAAAGATGGTGAATCCCTCTATGAAGCTTGGGAAAGATACAAGCAGCTGACCAAGAGATGTCCATCTGACATGTTTTCAGAAGGACCATATTAGATATATTCTATTATGGTCTCTGAATTTTCGAAAATGTCACTGGATCATCTGCAGGTGGATCTATTCACCTGAAGAAAACGCCTGAGGCTCAAGAACTCATTGACATGGTTGCAAACAACCAGTTTATGTACACCTCTGAGAGGAATTCGGTCAACAATGGCATACCTCGAAGAAAGGAGTTCTTGAAATTGAGCTCTGAATGCCATATTGGCTCAGAACAAGTGTTGACTCAACAGGTCAACATGATCTCTCAAATCTGAATAGATTGCACATGCATCCAACAGTACTAGAGAGGCAGCTTCTGAAGAAGCTTATGATCCTGAGAGAACCTGCCATGGCAGAGGTTAATTATTAGGTGTGAACTTATGGAAACACCTATAACTCATCATGGAGAAATCTCCAAATTTCTCCTGGAAGGATCAACAAAAACCCCATCAAGGTTTAACAATGGTGGACGTGCAAGGCTGAATAATAGTAAGCCTATCCACATCTTCTCAGCAACAACAGAGAACTCTGAACAAAATAATTCTAATTTAGCTAATATAGTCTCTGATCTGTCAAAGGCCACTTTCAGTTTCATGAATGAACCAGATCTTCCATTAGAAATCTGGAAGCACAAGTGGGCCAGCTGAGTAAGAAAGTTATTGAAACTCCTCCCAGTATTCTCCCAAGCAATACAGAAGAGAATCCAAAAGGAGAGTGCAAGGCCATTGATTTAATCAAAGTGACCGAATGCACTAGGGAGGAGGAGGACGAAAATCCTAAGGAGAAAGACCTCCTGGGACGTCCTTCAAGCATGAAGGAGTTTCCTATTAAGGATCCAGAGGAATCTGAGGCTCATCTAGAGACCATAGAGATCCCATTAAATCTCCTTCTGCCATTCATGAGCTCTGAAGAATATTCTCCTCTGAAGAGGATGAAGATGTGATTGGAGAGCAAGCTGCTCTATATTTAGGAGCTATCATGAAGCTGAATGCCAACTATTTGGTAATGAGACTTGGGAAAGTAAACCTCCCTTACTCATTAGTGAACTAGACACTTGGATTCAGCAAACTCTACCTCAAAAGAAAGAAGATCCTGGCAAGTTCTTAATACTTTGTACCATTGGCACCATGAGCTTTGAAAAGGCTCTATGTGATCTGGGTCAGAATAAATCTTATGCCACTCTCTGTGATGGAGAAGCTGGGAATCATTGAGGTACAGCCTGCCTTGTTCTCATTACAATTGGCAGATAAGTCCATAAGACAAGCTTATGGATTAGTAGAGGACGTGCTAGTAAAGGTTGAAGGCCTTTACATCCCTACTGATTTCATAATCCTAGATACTAGGAAGGAAGATGATGAATGCATCATCCTAGGAAGACCTTTCCTAGCACAGCAGGAGCTGTGATAGATGTCAACAGAGGTGAGTTAGTCCTTCAATTGAATGGGGACTACCTTGTGTTTCAAGCACATGGCCATCCCTCTATGACAAAACTGTCAAGCTATTGACATTAAAGAAGCGCTTGTTGGGAGGCAACCCAATTTTATTTATCTAATTCTATTTTATTTTGTTTCTTTGTTATTTTGTGTTTTATTAGGTACATGATCATGAGGAGTCACGAAAAAATCAAAAAAATTAAAAACAGAGTCAAAAACAAAGAAAAAAATTTTTTCACCCTGGAGGCGCAGGGCTGGCGTTCAACGCCCAGAAGGAGCATCTTTCTGGCGTTCAACGCCAGAACAGAGCATTTCTGGCGTTGAACGCCCAAAACAGCAACAACCTGGCGTTTAACGCCAGGATGCGCACACAGAGGACAATCTGGCGCTGAACGCCAGAAACAAGCATGAAACTGGCGTTCAACGCCAGAAACGTGCATAACATGGGCGTTTAACGCCCAGAACTAGCATCAATGGGCGTTTGAACGCCAGAATGATGCATCAAGGCATGTTACATGCCTATATGGTGAAAGAATGGTATTTGTTTTCACCTCAGGATCTGTGGACCCCACAGGATCCTCACCTCAGGATCTGTGACCCCACAGGATCCCCACCTACCCATTCCTTTTAATCCTAATCACACTCTTCTAATCCAAATCTCATTCTCAATGTCACACTTCCCAAAACCTTCACCTATCACCTCAATTCCTCTTCCCAATTACCCCATTCACCATTCACATCAACCCCTCTTCCCCATACACCCCACTACCCCCACTACTTTCAAATTCAATTTCCACCCTTTCCCACCCAACTGGCCGAACCTATACCTCCCCCCTCCCTATAAATACCCTTCTTTTCTTTTACATTTTCACACAACACAAACCCACATTCTCCCACACAACCCTCTCTTCTCCCTCTCTCCATATTTTCTTCTCTTCTTCTACTCTTCTTTCTTTTTGCTTGGGGACAAGCAAATTTAAGTTTGGTGTGGTAAAAGCCTAAGCTTTTTATTTTTCATTCACCATCAATGGACCCAAGGCCGGAGTTTCCTCAAGAAAAGGAAAAGGGAAGGCAAAGCTTCCACTTCCGAGTCATGGGAGAAGGAGATTCATCTCCAAGAGCCACCAAGACCACTTCTATGATGTTGTGGCAAAGAAGAAAGTGATCCATGAGGTCCCTTTCAAACTCAAGAAGAATGAGTATCCGGAAATCCGACTTGAAATTCAAAGAAGAGGTTGGGAAGTCATAGCCAACCCATACAACAAGTTGGAATTTTAATGGTTCAAGAGTTCTATGCCAATGCATGGATCACTAGAAACCATAACCAAGGTATGAACCCAAGTCCGAAAAACTATATCACCATGGTTAGGGGGAAATACTTGGATTTTAGTCCGGAGAATGTGAGGTTGGCATTTCATTTGCCTATGATGCAAGGTGATGAACACCCCTACACTAGAAGGGTCACTTTGATCAAAGGTTGGACCAAGTCCTTAGGGACATTTGTGTGGAAGGCGCCCAATGGAGAGTTGACTCCAAAGGCAAGCCAGTCCAACTAAGAAGACTGGACCTCAAGCCTGTAGCTAGAGGATGGTTGGAGTTCATTCAAAGATCCATCATCCCCACAAGCAACCGATCTGAAGTTACTGTGGATCGGGCCATCATGGTTCATAGCATCATGATTGGTGAAGAAGTAGAGGTTCATGAAGTCATAGCCAATGAACTCTACAAAATAGCTGACAAGCCTTCATACATGGCACGGCTAGCATTCCCTCACCTCATATGCCATCTATGTTATTCAGCCGGAGTTATCATAGATGGAGATGCCTCCATAGAAGAAGACAAGCCCATCACCAAGAAAAGGATGGAGCAAACAAGGGAAGTTCCTCACGGCCCTCAAGAAGAACATGAGGAAGTGCATCATCAACAAATGCCTCAAATGCACTTTCCTCCCAACAACTACTGGGAGCAACTTAATACTCCTTGGAAGATTTGAGCCATAATGTGGAACAACTAAGGGTGGAACACCATGAGCACGCCCTCACTCTTCAAGAAATAAGAGAAGATCAAAGAGCAATGAGGGAAGAGCAACAAAGGCAAGGAAGGGACATAGAAGAGTTGAAGAACATCATTGGTCCTTCAAGAAGAAGACGCCACTAGAGGTGGATTCATTCCTTGTTCTTTATTTCTTTCTGTTTTCGGTTTTTAATTATTATGTTTTATCTATGTTTGTGTCTTTATTTCATGATCATTAGTATGTAACCATGCCTTAAAGCTATGAATAAAATCCATTAGTCCTTCACCTCTCTTAAAAGAAAAATGTTTTAATTCAAAAGAACAAGAAGTACATAATTTTCGAAATTATTATTGAATTGTTTAATTATTTTGATGTGGTGACAATATTTTTGCTTTCTGAATGAATGATTGAACAGTGCATATGTCTTTGGATCTTGTTGTTTATGAGTGTTAAAATTGTTGGTTCTTGAAAGAATGATGAACAAGAGAGATGTTATTGATGATCTGAAAAATTCATGGAATTGATTCTTGAAGCAAGAAAAAGCAGTGAAAAAAAAAAAAAAAAAAAGAAAAAAGAAGAGATCTAAAAAGAGTATATAGAAAAAGAAGGAGCAGTAGAAAAAGCCAATAGCCCTTAAACCAAAAGGCAAGGATAAAAAGGATCCAAGGCTTGAGCATCAATGGATAGGAGGGCCAAGGAAATTAAATCCAGGCCTAAGCGGCTAAACCAAGCTGTCCCTAACCATGTGCTTGTGTCATGAAGGTCCAAGTGAAAAGCTTGAGACTGAGTGGTTAAAGTCGTGATCCAAAGCAAAAGAGTGTGCTTAAGAGCTCTGGACACCACTAACTGGGGACTTCAGCAAAGCTGAGTCACAATCTGAAAAGGTTCACCCAGTTATGTGTCTGTGGCATTTATGTATCCGGTGGTAATACTGGAAAACAAAGTGCTTAGGGCCACGGCCAAGACTCAAAAGTAGCTGTGTTCAAGAATCAACATGCTTAACTAGGAAAGTCAATAACACTATCCAAAATTCTAAGTTCATAAAGATACCAATCACTCTGAACTTCAAAGGAAAAAGTGAGATGCCAAAACTGTTCAGAAGCAAAAAGCTACAAGTCCCGCTCATGTAATTAAATTAATATTCATTGATTTTGGACTTTATAGTATATTCTCTTCTTTTTATCCTATTTGATTTTCAGTTGCTTGGGGACAAGCAACAATTTAAGTTGGTGTTGTGATGAGCGGATAATTTATACGCTTTTTGGCATTGTTTTTATATAGTTTTTAGTAAGTTTAAGCTACTTTTAGGGATGTTTTCCTTAGTTTTCATGTTAAATTCATATTTCTGGACTTTACTATGAGTTTGTGTGTTTTTCTGTGATTTCAGGTAAATTCTGACTGAAATTAAGGGATTTGAGCAAAACTCTGAAAAAGGCTGACAAAAGGACTGCTGATGCTGTTGGATTCTGACCTCCCTGCACTCGAATGGATCTTCTGGAGCTACAGAACTCTAAATGGCGCGCTCTCAACGGCGTTGGAAAGTAGACATCCAGGGCTTTCCAGCAATATATAATAGTCCATACTTTATTCGAAGAATGACGACGCAAACTGGCGTTGAACGCCAAGTACACACTCCTTTCTGGAGTTAAACGCCAGAAAAACGTCATAATCCGGAGTTGAACGCCCAAAGCACATCACAACTCGAAATTCAACTCCAAGAGAAGCCTCAGCTCGTGGATAGATCAAGCTCAGCCCAAGCACACACCAAGTGGGCCCCGGAAGTGGATTTATGCATCAATTACTTACTCATGTAAACCCTAGGAGCTAGTTTATTATAAATAGGATGATTTACTAATGTATCAATCATCTTTTGATCTCAGTTTTATTTTATTCTTCATCTTAGGAGATCATTGATCACGTTTAGGGGGCTGGCCATTCGGCCATGCCTGAACCTTCTTTTACTTATGTATTTTCAACGGTGGAGTTTCTGCACACCATAGATTAAGGGTGTGGAGCTCTGCTGTACCTCAAAGATTAATGAAGTTCTATTTTCTTTTATTCAATTCTCTATCTTATTCTTATTCCAAGATATTCATTCGTACTCAAGAACATGATGAATGTGATGAGCTAATAACTCTCATCATCATTCTCACTTATGAACGCGCGTGATTGACAACCACTTCCGTTCTGCGTGTAACAAGGCTTGAATGTATATCTCTTAGATTCTCCAACAGAATCTTCGTGGTATAAGTTAGATGGATGGCGGCATTTATCTGGATCCGGAAAGTCCAACCTTGTCTGTGGTGTTCCGAGTAGGATCCTGGGAATCCGGAAAGTCTCACCTTGTCTGTGGTATTCCGAGTAGGATTCCGTTCATGAATGACTGTGACGTGCTTCAAACTTTAACCTGCTGGGCGTTAGTGACAAACGCAAAGAGGGATTCTATTCCAGTAGGAGCGGGAACCAACCGGTGATTGGCCGTACTGTGACAGAGTGCGTGCATAGCTTTCACTGCGAGGATGGGATGTAGCTATCAACCATGGGTGATGCCTCCAGACTGGTTAGCTGTGCGAGTGACAGCCGTGCAGGTTATTTCCCGAGAGGAATGAAAGTAGCCACAGCTGATAGTGAACCCCTATACAAAGCTTGCCATGGAGAGGAGTAAGAAGGATTGGGTAGAAGGAATAGGAGAGCAGGCGTCCTAGAGCTCTACAGCACCTCCATTCCGCTTATCTGAAATTCCTACCAATGAATCTACATAAGTACTTCTATCCCTTTTATTATTCCTTTCTATTTAATGATAATCACAATTACTCTTTAATCTCCCTAACTGAGATTTGCAAGGTGACCATAGCTTGCTTCATACCAACAATCTCTGTGGATTCGACCCTTACTCACGTAAGGTATTACTTGGACGACCCAGTACACTTGCTGGTTAGTTGAACGGAGTTGTGAAAATAAACAGTGCCCTAAGAGTAAAATCATACAAGACCAAAAAGTCAAATCAAATAACAAGTGATACAAGAATTTGAATCACAATTTCGTCCACCATTTATCCAACGCTCAATCATTCCCACTAGAAACCGGTCCGAAGCTACTATAGACTGGGCTATCATGATTCATAGCATCATGATTGGAGAGGAAGTAGAAGTTCATGAGTTGGAGTTAACATAGAGGGAGACATCCTCATTGATGAGGACAAGCCCATCACTAAGAAAAGGATGGAGCAAAACAAGAGATCCCACTCATCATGAAATCCCTGAGATGCCTCAAGGGATGCACTTTCCTCCACAAAACTATTGGGAGCAAATCAACACCTCCATAGGAGAATTGAGTTCCAACATGGGACAACTAAGGGTGGAGCACCAAGAACATTCCATCCTCCTCCATGAAATTAGAGAAGATCAAAGAATCATGAGAGAGGAGCAACAAAGGCAAGGAAGAGACATTGAGGAGCTCAAGCACTCCATAAGATCTTTAAGAGGAAGAACAAGCCGCCATCACTAAGGTGGACCCGTTCTTTAATTTCCTTGTTCTTTATTTTTCTGTTTTTCGAATTTTATGCTTATGTTTATCTATATTTGTGTCTTATTACATGATCATTAGTGTCTTAGTGTCTATGCCTTAAAGTTATGAATGTCCTATGAATCCATCGCCTCTCTTAAATGAAAAATGTTCTTAATTGAAAAAGAGAATAATTGCATGAATTTTGAATTTTATAACAGA
Organism: Arachis stenosperma; assembly: GCF_014773155.1. Lineage (NCBI taxonomy): Eukaryota > Viridiplantae > Streptophyta > Magnoliopsida > Fabales > Fabaceae > Arachis > Arachis stenosperma. Next base: position 84,568,549 of record NC_080379.1, read on the forward strand.
TTAATTATTTTGATGTGGTGGCATTACTTTGACTTCTGAATGTATGCTTGAACAGTGCATATGTCTTTTGAATTTGTTGTTCATGAATGTTGGCTCTTGAAAGAATGATGAAAAAAGGAGATATGTTACTGAGGATCTAAAAAATCATAAAAATGATTCTTGAAGCAAGAAAAAGCAGTGAATACAAAAAAAAAACGAAAAGAAAAAGAAAAAGAAAAAAATAAAGTCGTGATCCAAGGAAAAAAGAGTGTGCTTAAGAACCCTGGACACCTCTAACTGGGGACTCTAGCAAAGCTGAGTCACAATCTGAAAAGGTTCACCCAGTTATGTGTCTATGGCATGTATGTATCCGGTGGTAATATTGAAAGACAGGGTGCTTTGGGCCACGGCCAAGATTCATAAAGTAGCTGAGTTCAAGAATCATCATACTTAACTAGGAGAATCAATAACACTATCTGGATTCTGAGTTCCTATAGAAGCCAATCATTCTGAATTTAAAAGGATAGAGTGAGATGCCAAAACTGTTCAGAGGCAAAAAGCTAAAGGCCCTGCTCATCTAATTAATACTGATCTTCATAGATGTTTTTGGAATTCATTGCCTATTTTCTTCCTCTATCTTATTTGATTTTTAGTTGCTTGGGGACATGCAACAATTTAAGTTTGGTGTTGTGATGAGCGGATAATTTATACGCTTTTTGGCATTGTTTTTAGTATGTTTTAGTTAGTTTTTATTATATTTTTCTTAGTTTTTAGTTAAAATTCAGTTTTCTGGACTTTACTATGAGTTTGTGTGTTTTTCTGTGATTTTAGGTATTTTTGGACTGAAATTGAGGGACCTGAGCAAAAATCTGATTCAGAGGCTGAAAAGGACTGCAGATGCTGTTGGATTCTGACCTCCCTGCACTCGAAGTGGATTCTCTGGAGCTACAAAAGTCCAATTGGCGCGCTCTCAACTGTGTTGGAAAGTAGACATCCTGGGCTTTCCAGCAATGTATAATAATCCATACTTTGCTCGAGATTTGATGGCCCAAACAGGCGTTCAAAGTCAGCTCAAGAATTCTGGCGTTTAACGCCGAAACTGGCACAAGAATGGGAGTTAAACGCCCAAACTGGCACAAAAGCTGGCGTTTAACTCCAAGAAAAGTCTCTACACATGAAAGCTTCAATGCTCAGCCCAAGAACACACCAAGTGGGCCCGGAAGTGGATTTTTATGTCATTTACTCATCTTTGTAAACCCTAAGCTACTAGTTCTCTACAAATAGGACCTTTTGCTATTGTATTTTCATCTTGGTTCTTCTGGTTCCCTCTCTGGGGCCGAAGCCAATGATCACCATTATCACTTATGTATTTTCAATGGTGGAGTTTCTACACACCATAGATTAAGGTGTGGAGCTCTGCTGTACCTCGAGTATTAATGCAATTACTATTGTTCTTCTATTCAATTCAGCTTATTCTTGTTCTAAGATATCACTTGTTCCTCAACTTGATGAATGTGATGATCCGTGAAACTCATTATCATTCTCACCTATGAACGTGTGCCTGACAACCACCTCTGTTCTACCTTAGATTGAGTGGATATCTCTTGGATCCCTTAATCGGAATCTTCGTGGTATAAGCAAGAATTGATGGCGGCATTCAAGAGAATCTGGAAGGACTAAACCTTGTCTGTGGTATTCTGAGTAGGATTCAATGATTGAATAACTGTGACGAGCTTCAAACTCCTGAAGGCTGGGCGTTAGTGACAGACGCAAAAGAATCACTGGATTCTATTCCAACCTGATTGAGAACCGACAGATGATTAGCCGTGCTGTGACAGAGCGCGTTGAACATTTTCACTGAGAGGACGGGATTGTAGCCACTGACAACGGTGATGCCTAACATACAGCTTGCCATGGAAAGGAGTAAGAAGGATTGGATGAAGACAGTAGGAAAGCAGAGAGACGGAAGGGACAAAGCATCTCCATATGCTTATCTGAAATTCTCACCAATGAATTACATAAGTATTTCTATCTTTATCTTATGTTTTATTCATTAATCCTCCATAACCATTTGAATCCGCGTGACTGAGATTTACAAGATGACCATAGCTTGCTTCATACCAACAATCTCTGTGTGATCGACCCTTACTCACGTAAGGTTTATTACTTGGACGACCCAGTACACTTGCTGGTTAGTTGTGCGAAGTTTTGATAAAGAGTTGAGATTGCAATGGAGCGTACCATGTTGATGGCGCCATTGATGATCACAATTTCGTGCACCAACGCATCCGCATGGATGACGCGATCGCGTGACGTGCGCGATCTGCAGAATTACAAAAGTTGCTGGCAGAGATTCTAGGCCGCATTTCAACCCAGTTTTCGGCCCAGAAACATAGATTAAAGTCATGGAACTTGCAGACACTTCACATGCTCTGATAATTCACAATTTTAGGTTTAGATGTAGTTTTTAGTGAGAGAGGTTCTCTCCTCTCTCTTAGGATTAGGATTAGGATTAGGATTTCAACTTCTTCATCACAGGTTCAATATTCCTTTTACTATTTAATTTCTCTTCTATTTTTATTTACTCTGAAGCTTTATTTATGTTTGATTTATGTTGCCCAATTGGCTTATGAATATTTTCCATGTTAGATTTTACTGCTTTGAATGAATTTAAGGTATTCCAAATATTTAGGATTTTAATTTAGCTTTCGACATTCTTGGTTTTGGTTAAGAAATCAGTAACTCAGAGTTATCTCAACTCAATATAATTGATAAATGTTATCTTTGCTAATTGAATTGAACTTCAATAATCCCAACCTTTTCTCAGGAAATAAATAGGATTCGAAGATCAAACTAATTAGTCGCTTGACTTTCCTTTGCTTTAGTAAAGGTCAATTAAGTAGAATTAAGATTCAACTTTCATTATTATTGATAAGGATAACTAAGTCTGGACTTCCAATTTCTCATACCTTGCCAAGAGTTTATTTTATAGTCAATTATTTATTTTACTTGTCATTCATCACAATTGTTCCTCATTCTTAAAACCCCCAATTTACAACTCATAACCAATAATAAGAACATACCTCCCTGCAATTCCTTGAGAAGATGACCCGAGGTTTAAATACTCGGTTATCAATTTCAAAGGGGTTTGTTACTTGTGACAACCAAAACTTTTGTACGAAGGGATTTCTGTTAGTGTAGAAGCTATATCTACAACGCGACTATTTTTATAAATTCTTTACTAGCAAAAATCTTAACGTCAAAATGGCGCCGTTGCCGGGGAATTGCAAACGTGTGCCTTATTATTGGTTATTGTAAATATTTTTCAAAAAAATAAAAAAATAAATATTATTTTTCTTTTACTTGTTTATTTGTTTTCTCTTTTTCCCCTTATTTCTGATAACTACTATGAATTCTCACCCCTCTCGCTTTGAGTTTGGTTCTAACTTTGTTGAAGGAAATAGAAACCACAGCAAGAATATGCATCAAGGTCAGACCAATCAAGGATGGATGGAGCCAAGAGGATCTGATCAACCCTTTAGGCAACAACACCTTCCAAGATATCATGGACGAAGACCATTTTGCAATGCATACCAAAATGATAGGTATCCTCAACATGACTTTGGACCACCATACTCACATGCCTCTTTCCACCAAATACCTCCATATAACCCTAATCCTTATCCACCACACCAACCACACTACGAGCCATACTTAGAACCACCACCTCAATATTCACCATCTCCATATCCTTATCAAGATGAACCACCTTCCTACCATGAACCCTTTCTCCCAACAAATGAACCCTCCTATCCACCCCAAACCTCCATAGAAAAAGCATTTACCGATCTAAACTCTACTGTACAAGCTCTCGCCGCCCGAATTGGACCATCAAATACCTTCAACAATCAACCTTCAAGCTCTAGTGCACTTCCTTTTCAACCACATAATGATCCACCCATTCCATCACCACAATCTATAGAAGAGCACCCACATCCATCAATCCAAAAGCAAGATAATCCCCATGATGCTATTGATATGGAACAAGAGAGAGAGGATCGTCTTCGCAAATCCATACGTCATAAGGAGCTAGAGGAGGCACTAAAGGTGAAGGTAGAAGAGACCTTTGAAGGTGAAGGAGTAATTAAAGGGAGTTGTCATGGAAAGGTAATCATCAAGGAGGAACAAGAGTCAAGGGATCATTTCAAGGAAACAGTAGATCAATTTCATGCAACCCTTCATCAATTGGAGCAAGCAATAAATCAATTACCTTCCAGACGTTCGGACACTCAAGGAACCCCCATGGCTTCATATGGAGAATCTAATGAAGAACATAGCATGAAGGAGACACTAGAGACTCCAGTGGACAATAAGGACCATGACTTTGTACTGGAACAAGTGGAGAAAGCCATAATAGTTGCAGAGGAAGAAGTGGTTGAAGATTTAGAAGATGCAGAACCTCCACGGGAACCTCAAGTCACAGAATCCTCCTCTAAGGAGTTTGAATTTGTTGTTGAGGGGGGTGTACAACCCCCAAGGCATGTTATGGTTGAAGACTTAGAAGAGGTTGATCAAGAGATGGAGATTCAAGAAGAAGAAGCACACCCTCCCATGCCCTTGGTAAGTAATGAAGAAGAGTTTGAATTAGAAGAAAACTACCAAGAGGAAGAGGTTGAAATCAAAGAAGTTTGCAAAGAGGTTGAAGTTGTCAAAGAGCACAAGGGAGTGGAGCTTGAAATCACCTTGCCAAAGTTATTGGAAACCCCTCCCCCTAAGTTGCCATCATCCTCCACAACATTTTCAAGTGGGTAAAATTCATATCCCTTAGCTTTATAATCCCACTTGAATATGGGTTACTGGAGACGGATGGTCAACTTAGAGCTCTCTGTGGAATCAAGAGTAAGAGGAAGATGGTTAGTGGTAAGTATTGTCCTGCAAGGTTCAACATGGTTGTGTGCTCAACATTTAAATGCAAAGGTTGGTTTAGAGCTCAACTGAATGGGTCTAGGAAGTTGTTTGGCTGCTTCAGTGAGAATTCAGACTGTTTGCCACCCAGATGGAACAATATTGCTCAACAAGAGGACGGGTGCAAAAGCAAGATCTGGGACCCCGGAATTCAAGCTAGAAATCAACACTCTTGGGGCCTTGTCACTTGCTTTAACTTGCTTGAAGGCTTTCTGCGCCTTGTTTGGGACCCCGGAGGCTACTGGAACTCCAAACATTGGTGGAGATTTCTGGATGAGTTCAAGCACAAGCCGCCATAACAGGAAGCTCCTCAATTGTCCAACTTAAGGACTTTAACTAAAAGTGCTAGGTGGGAGACAACCCACCATGGTATGATCGTTCCTTTTTCATTTTTATTTAGTTTTATTTGTTTTCAAATTTTTCATTGAACCTGGAATTACTTATAACATTCATATCATTTTACATTCTGCATACTGCATATTCAAAAAAAAAAACACACGCACGCAACGTGGCAGCGTCGCTGACGCGTCCGCGTCACAAGTGCATTAGGAGAAAAGAAAAGTGAACAGAGAGTCACACGAAAGCGTGGCTAGAGACATGCTTTTGGCACAATTTGACCCACGCGACCGCGTTGCTGACGCGTCCGCGTCGCATGAGAACCACGCCTGCCACGCATCCGCGTCACCCACGCGGCCGCGTGACCTGGTAATTGACGTAAAAGGGGTACATGGCCGAAAGTTGTGCTGGAGTAAGGCTGGACTGGCGCTAGACGCACAAGTCTTACCACGCGAACGCGTGCCCCACGCGTCCGCGTCATCCTCCAATCTTGGCCACCCACGCGATCGCATCAATCACGCGACCGCTTTACCGTAAAAATTGGCAAAAAGAGTTTTGAACAGAGGGTTACGCGAACGCAAGGCTACACTCGCGCCAATCGCACAAATCAGGCCACGCGTTCATGTGCCCCCTGCGTCCGCGTCGCCTGAACTTATTACGTCCCACGCAGTCGCGTGGGTCACCAGCGTCGCACAACCTACCCAGATCAGTGCCAATTTTCTTATCTTTTCTTCTCTAATCCTAATTTTTTCTATCTTTTCTTATTCTACCTTCTTCCTCTATTCTTTACTTCTTCTTCCCTTCTTTCCCTTCTCATTTCTCTTATCTTTCATTTTTTTTTACTTAATTGCATACTTTCATTCATTGCATTATTTTCATTGGTGTTGGAATTTTATTTAGGTCATTGTTTTTTCTATATTTTTGTGGATTATTTGAAAATTATATATTTCTTTTTAAAGGGTTGCTTGCATGTTCAATACTTTCAAATAGCTTATTTACCATGCATGCTATGTGTTTGTGAAAACGCCCGTATGGCATTGTGCACTATTTTTTAGATTTCTTTTAATCTTCTACTATAAATGCTTACTTTTCACAAAACCCTTTTTATATTTGATTAATTAAATATAATTGTTAATACAAACGTTATTGTTAGTTTCTTATGAATAACAATACAATAAAGCTTTTGATGCTTGATCTATGCTACTCATGCCCTTGCCGGCATGCTAATAAACATCTTGCATCCAATACTACCCATGCCTTGCTATATTTCCATTGATAAACTGATCACATGGAATCGCGACCATGTCTTCCATTCACTATTTTCCTTACTTGGCATGATATTCACTCGTACCGCCCTCCTCCTTGCTTTACACCTTTGACTTCATATCCCTTTCTCCTCTCCCTTTTTCAGGCTGGCCACCAGAACGGGCAAAGAGAAAGCTTCTACAACGAGCAATAGCTGAGGATCCACAACACCCGCCCACCTCTACATCTCAGCATGCACCAAGGACGGTGCAACCTTTAAGTGTGGGGAGGTCGATACCGATCTCCACGGGTTAGTTAGTCCCTTCTCAACACCAATTTTTGTTTTTTATTGTTGCATTTGCATGTTTGATTACATGTTTGTTTCTTTTTGTGCATATTTTACCACTTGGTTAAAGTAATATTTTCTTTTTCAAGAAATTTTTATAGTATTTCACTAATTTGAATAAAACTTTAAAAAAAACTTGTTTGAAGAAATATTATTTTGGAACATAGTTTAGAGCTCGAACACATAAAACCAGTGAGATTTTGAGCTTATTTGATTGGTTGCATTTTATCAACCAATATTTTATTCTTGGTGTGTGTTTCTCTCTTGTGATCTTTGTCTTGCTTAATTCTATATTTCTATTATTTAATGTATGCATGCACTTATATGATTGAGGCCTTGTTTCACTGAGCTTACATACCCTTATGGCCTTACCTTTAATTATCCTTTGCAAACCCATGTTAAGCCTATTTTACCCATTGTTCTTTACTTTAGCTCATCACTAACTCTAAGTGGAAAACAATAATGTCCCTAATTTGAATCCTTGATTAGCTTAGACTAGTGAGAATGCTCATGAATTAAGTGTGGGGAAAAGTGGGTTTGGAAACGTTTGGTTTAGGAATTGAGTATGTTAGACTTTGTGTGAAAATATGAAAAATGTTAAGAACATGTTTATGCATTCAAAACCTTAATCATATGCATTGAGAAAAAAAAAGAGCAAGTAATAAAAGGGGACAAAATGCCCCAAAGTAAGTGTTGGTATCAATGCATATGTACTAAACTCAATTTTAGGATGCATGAACATGTAGTAAACACAGTTAATGGGAAGTTAGATTTTGTATTTTAATTAAATGAATTGTCTTAAGCTAGGTGGAAAGTTTATGTTAATTAAGGATTCAGATTTTAGTCCACTTGGCCAAATACAATCCTACCTTGACCCTAACCCCATTACAACCCTTAAAAGACCTCTTGATTTGTGTATTGGTGCATTAAATTTTTGTTGATTGTTAGATAAAGAGCAAGCTATAGAAAGCAAGATTAGTAGAGAATTGAGAGAATTGACCCTAGACACTTGAGAGTTAGAATGATATACACTACTAGTAAGGGTTCAGTGCTTAATTCTATGTTCCCTCCTTTTATGAGCTATCTTCTTCTTGCAAGTTATTTATATTGTATTTTGTGATTTGAATTAGTGAAATCCAGTTCATATTTATTCTTGAAAGATTTATTTACTTTTTTACCAAGTAGGTAGAATCATTTTAGCATGTGGTTGCATTCACATTCATAAGTTGCATTGCATGAGTCTTGCCTTTCCCTACTCATTTATTTGGTCTCCTTGAGTTTAGCATGAGGACATGCTAATGTTTAAGTGTGGGGAGGTTGATAAACCACTATTTTATGGTTTACAATGTGTTTAATTGTGTGGTTTTATCAAGGTCTTTACCCACTTATTCATATAATTAGCATGCATTTATATTTCCTTCCTAAAATTATTACATGATTGAAAACATGCTTCTTTGGTCTTAATTTAGCTAATCTTAATCCACTTATTCAGGCTTTAAAGGGCATGAATGAGTGAGAGATTGGGAAGGAAGCTTGCAAAAATGGAAGGAACACAAGAAATTGAGGAGATGACCAGCGAAAAGTGACGCGTACGTGTCAGCGACGCGACCGCGCAGAAGAAAGGAATCTGCAGTGACGCGGTCGCATGGCTCACGCAACCGCGCGGATTCGAAAAGCACAAATGACGCGGAAGCGTGGACGACGCGAACACATGGCAGGGAAAAACGCGAATGACGCGTCCGCATGGATGACGCGATCGCGTGACGTGCGCGATCTGTAGAATTACAAAAGTCGCTGGCAGAGATTATGGGCCGCATTTCAACCCAATTTTTGGCCCAGAAACATAGATTAAAGTCAGGGAACTTGCAGACACTTCACATGCTCTGATAATTCACAATTTTAGTTTTAGATGTAGTTTTTAGTTAGAGAGGTTCTCTCCTCTCTCTTAGGATTAGGATTAGGATTAGGATTTCAACTTCTTCATCACAGGTTCAATATTCCTTTTACAATTTAATTTTTCTTCTATTTTTATTTACTCTGAAGCTTTTATTTATGTTTGATTTATGTTGCCCAATTGGCTTATGAATATTTTTCATGTTAGATTTTACTGCTTTGAATGAATTTGAGGTATTCCAAATATTTATGATTTTAATTTAGCTTTCGACATTCTAGGTTTTGGTTAAGAAATCAGTAACTCAGAGTTATCTCAACTCAATATAATTAATAATTGTTATCTTTGCTAATTGAATTGAACTTCAATAATCCCAACCTTTTCTCAGGAAATAAATAGGATTCGAAGATCAAACTAATTAGTCGCTTGACTTTCCTTTGCTTTAGTAAAGGTCAATTAAGTAGAATTAAGATTCAACTTTCATTATTATTGATAAGGATAACTAAGTCTGGACTTCCAATTTCTCATACCTTGCCAAGAGTTTATTTTATAGTCAATTATTTATTTTACTTGTCATTCATCACAATTGTTCCTCATTCTTAAAACCCCCAATTTACAACTCATAACCAATAATAAGAACATACCTCCCTGCAATTCCTTGAGAAGACGACCCGAGGTTTAAATACTCGGTTATCAATTTCAATGGGGTTTGTAACTTGTGACAACCAAAACTTTTGTACGAAGGGATTTCTGTTATTGTAGAAGCTATATCTACAACTCGACTATTTTTATAAATTCTTTACTAGCAAAAATCTTAACGTCAAAATGGCGCCGTTGCCGGGGAATTGCAAACGTGTGCCTTATTATTGGTTATTGTAAATATTTTTCAAAAAAAATAAAAAAAAATAAATATTAGTTTTCTTTTACTTGTTTATTTGTTTTCTCTTTTTCCCCTTATTTCTGATAAATACTATGAATTCTCACCCCTTTCGCTTTGAGTTTGGTTCTAACTTTGTTGAAGGAAATAGAAACCACAGCAGGAATATGCATCAAGGTCAGACCAATCAAGGATGGATGGAGCCAAGAGGATCTGATCAACCCTTTAGGCAACAACACCTTCCAAGATATCATGGACGAAGACCATTCTGCAATGCATACCAAAATGATAAATATCCTCAACATGACTTTGGTCCACCATACTCACAAGCATCTTTCCACCAAACACCTCTATATGACCCTAATCCTTATCCACCACACCAACCACCCTACGAGCCATACTTAGAACCACCACCTCAATATTCACCATCTCCATATCCTTATCAAGATGAACCACCTTCCTACCATGAACCCTTTCTCCCAACAAACGAACCCTCCTATCCACCCCAAACCTCCATGGAGAAAGCATTTACCGATCTAAACTCTACTATACAAGCTCTCGCCGCCCGAATTGGACCATCAAATACCTTCAACAATCAACCTTCAAGCTCTAGTGCACTTCCTTTTCAACCACATAATGATCCACCCATTCCATCACCACAATCCATGGAAGAGCACCCACATCCATTAATCCAAGAGCAAGATAATCCCCATGATGCTATTGATATGGAACAAGAGAGAGAGGATCGTCTTCGCACATCCATACATCATAAGGAGCTATAGGAGGCACTAATGTTGTACAATATCCTCATATATATATATATATATATATATATATATATATATATATATATATATATATATATATATATATATATATATATATATATATATATATAGGGAGGGTCCATCTCGTAAAATAAGACTCCGGTCTCCATCTGTAGGGGAGAAAGAAAAGGGGTAAAAACTGGGGGTTTTTAGTAGGGTCGGGAGTAGTTAGTCAAGTTAGGATTATCACAGTTCAAGTAATTCACAACGAAATATACTAGTGTCACAAAGAAGTATCTAATCACCACAACTCAGAATAACGTTAAGGAATGCATAAACACAAGATGACAATCACAAAGAAATTCACCGTATCAAGTAAAATGCAAATGCACAATAAGGATGATGCATGTCTAGCCTTATTATAGGTAATGAGCTCATTTGTCGGTTTTAACCCGAACCCGACTCAATACGACTCGCAAGTCAGACAAGACATTCCAGCAACATAACCTCTGCAAGTTACTACTTCTTGCAAGCACTGATTCTCCAGCTGAAGTATGTCAAACATGACCTCTGCAAGTACTTGCAGGCGTTGATTCTCCAGCTGAAGCATGTGCCACTTTCTCCTGGAAGCCATTCCATATACACGGGCATCCTCGTACAATCATTCACACATAAAGCCCACGGCTTAACATGTTCACATCAACACTATAACTATTTACTTTCTATCACCCTCCCATGACCTTTTAATCATTTCATAATCACACATGCTGATTTATCTTCTCTTTTTCTTTTAAAACCAAAAACCAATCCCCCTTTCATCCTTAAAACTAATTCTTCAACTTTTTCCAAGATATTACAAAATGACATCATTCAATAAAAATTCAATTACTTTTAAGGTTCACTAAAACTCCTCCAAATAAAATTCTTGAGTCAAATTAAAAACATAAGCCTTTTTCTTTTTTAAATCAACCTTAAACATAATATTTTTCTTAAACACTTAAAAATCGTAAAATAATTCTTTTCTAAAGAAATCAAACTCAGAATATAAACTTTTCTTAAATGAATTAAATCTGACATATAACTATTTTTTGAATAAATCGAAAGGGTTCTCAGTAGAGGGTTTTTGGGAATTACTGTAATAGGATACGTGAAGATAAACTGTACCAGTGATTAATAACCGTCTTATGCCTCTTTTCAAAAACAACGGTTTACAATAAAAGTAAAGTCAAAAATATTTTCTAAAAGAGGAACCGTTCGATTCTCAAAAACTCAAAAAGCCTTTCAAAACGGTTTATCTATGCTGAACCAAAATAGCCCTTAATATTTTATTCTAAACCAGAAACAAAAAACCGAAATCAACCATCGGTTCATCTCATTCCATCCACGGCCCTAGGTCCAAACAATCCAACCATCAACCAATCACCACAGTCCAACAGAGTCCAGATGCAAACACAGATAGGAAGTTCAAGCACAAATAAACAGTTACAGCAAGTAGAACAAGTAGCAGGTAATCACAAGTAATCACATAGGGAAACCAAGTACAATATGCACACCCAAACAATGTCACATAGATGCATATGATGCATGCCTGTCCTAGTGGTTGATGATATTATCTGTCGATTATATAGCCAACCCAACACGTCCTGGTAGCTAATCATGGACAGAAACACCCATCGCGGAGCATGTAGGTTTGAGCTACAACCCCATCGCTACTACCCGCTCAACCCAGAACCAATGGAATAACCACTACTACGGCTACTACCCAGGCGGGTGTTTAAAAGCTCAACCTAGAGTGAGTGGAATCACCACTACTACCGCTACTACCCAGGCGTCACAGTCTCTGACCTGGAGCAAGTAGGACGAACCACAACCTTTGCTACTGCCCAGGATCTCAAACATACATTCATTCAATTCGAAATCAATATTCATCCCAGCCATCCGGCTCACAGTTCAATCCAGAACCAGCCAATTTATCAATAAATACAGCCCTTCAGCTCAAACTCATAATTCATAATCAGCCATACGGCCCACAACTCATTTGGAAATCAGCCATAGTTCAATAGCATACACAGCCATTCCGGCTTATAACAAAATAGCACTTCCACCATGCAACATCATCAAAGTTCATAGAATTGGCATTTAAGCCACAAATCACTTTTTCTCAATTCATTTCACTTTGCAATCAATTTCTAACTCTTTTCAGCTTTGGCTTTAAAGGTCTCATTTTTCAAATCATCTCAGGCTCATAAGCCAAATTTACTCAAAGTGAGTTCCCTTTTTAAAACAAGGCCACTCTTGGCATTTTCTCTCCAAAACTTCCAAAACCATGGCAAGTTAATGATTTATTTCAAAGTATTCAAAATCACCCATCCAACAATGGGATTTTATAACAAAAGATTCTCGGCAGAGTCCCAAGTCTTTAGGGGAGAACAACATAACTCGTTTCACCAAATTCATTTAGGGGAGAACAACATAACCCTATTATAATAAAATAGGGTCTAACCCAAACCGAGTCACGTAATCATTTACTTTTTTTAAAGCCGTTTCCTTTACTTAGGCAAAACCAGTTTCAACCCCCATGATAAATTCTAAAGTGTTTCAACTGTTCAAAATTGTTTTAGTCTTGCAAGAATTTAAAATTCAAAGAGTACTTAAAACCTTTCTAAAAACATTTCAAAATGAAACTTGTCAATAGACATTTAGGTTCTTTCAAAGTCATTGAAACTCTTTTAATTGAAACCCTCAAGTCAAATTCCAAGGCATTGCCCTTGTCACATTTAAAACAGCTTTAAAACATCATTTTCATCTAAATAACTTTCTCTTGAAAGAGATACAATGCCTTTCTTAAGAAGCAAGACTAAATCACAATTTCCTCTTTAATAATTCGTTTCAAAAGCATGAATCATCCTTTTCTTGATAATTCAAATAAAATAGTAGAAGCCTTTAACTCCTCATTTTTTTAGACAACATTCAATAAAGACTTGGATTTTATAGAAATTTCGGCAGCACCTCTCCTAAAACTTGGACTTTTGCCACCCAGTTCGGGTCCCAACTAAACCATTTCTCATTCTTTTTTAACAGCTCAAAACCAGAAATCAACTCAAAAGCAAGCCAAATCCAACAGTCGCCTCAATGACATATCCCAAGGAAACCATCTCAAATTCAACTCAACATCAACCGATTTAACTCATTTCCAAAGTTTAAAAGAATCGGTTCAGCAATAAATCATTTATCAAAACCAAATCAATTAAAGCAACCCAGGCTGAATTTCAAGAGCATTCTATCTTTCACATCATCAAAATAATTGACTCAATTGAAACCAATCCTCAACGGATTAAACTCATATTTCAAATCTTTAAAAAATCAACTTCAAAGCATTACATTTCACAAAGCCGCACAACAATTCAGCCAAACAAACATTCACAAGCTTTCGAGACAATCAAATAATACGTAAGACCGATACAATCACCAAGTACACATTTTCTCACATCAGTATCCATATGTAATAATTCCAATACATAAAGTATAGTTTTGGAAAGCGCCCCTACCTCAAAACGCAAATCCATAATCCAAACGTCTCACAGAGTCCTTTCCGCCTCAACCCGAAATCAAAGGCAGCTTCAAAGCACAGCCTTACACATATATTCGCAGCAGCATAATCAGCTCTAATTTACAACAAGCAACCCCAGTTACTAAACTCTAGTAACATTAATAACGTATAGGCTTTAATACACGTACGAGACACTAACGCAGGGCTTCCGAAACATAATCTCTTACCAGAATTTCAACACGAAGCAGCTGCGATTTTGAACCGGCCCGGCAGCAGCTCCGGCGGCTGCCAGAAGCTCCGGTGGATCAACTATAAAAAATCATGCAGCATGAACACCTTCTCGAAATCCAAATAGGCAGAAACCTCAATTAAAACCCTTACCGGCAATTTTTCCGGCGACGGTAGAAGTAGCCAGAAGCTCCGACGGTGATTCCGGTGGCCTCAGAACTCTGGCAGTGGTGGATCTGAACCCTCTCCTGACTACGTTTCAACTAACCATCACTAGCAACGGCGACGGACATCAGCAGTGGTGAACGGCAGTAGCTCTGATGTGGTTCCGATGGCCACAACAACTCCGGCAACTATATGCGACGGGCGGCAACCACTGCAGCATCTGGCTGGGCAATGGCAGCTTCTGACGGCAATGGAAGCTCCGGCAGCGTCACGCATGGCCTTTCCCCCTCTCTCTCGTCGGGTCGTCTCTCTCTCTCCTCGGGTTTCTCCGGCGACAGCGGTGCAAACGTCGGTGACCACCGTGGTTGGGAGCAGTGGTGGACGAAATTGTGATCACTGTTCTTTGATCTGATTCATTGTAATTGGATTTATTCAATAATTGTCCTTATTTGAAGTCACAACTCCGTTCAACTAACCAGCAAGTGTACTGGGTCGTCCAAGTAATACCTTACGTGAGTAAGGGTCGAATCCACAGAGATTGTTGGTATGAAGCAAGCTATGGTCACCTTGCAAATCTCAGTTAGGGAGATTAAAGAGTAATTGTGATTATCATTAAATAGAAAGGAATAATAAAAGGGATAGAAGTACTTATGTAGATTCATTGGTAGGAATTTCAGATAAGCGGAATGGAGGTGCTGTAGAGCTCTAGGACGCCTGCTCTCCTATTCCTTCTACCCAATCCTTCTTACTCCTCTCCATGGCAAGCTTTGTATAGGGGTTCACTATCAGCTGTGGCTACTTTCATTCCTCTCGGGGAAATAACCTGCACGGCTGTCACTCGCGCAGCTAACCAGTCTGGAGGCATCACCCATGGTTGATAGCTACATCCCATCCTCGCAGTGAAAGCTAATGCACGCACTCTGTCACAGTACGGCCAATCACCGGTTGGTTCCCGCTCCTACTGGAATAGAATCCCTCTTTTGCGTTTGTCACTAACGCCCAGCAGGTTAAAGTTTGAAGCACGTCACAGTCATTCATGAACGGAATCCTACTCGGAATACCACAGACAAGGTGAGACTTTCCGGATTCCCAGGATCCTACTCGGAACACCACAGACAAGGTTGGACTTTCCGGATCCAGATGAATGCCGCCATCTATCTAGCTTATACCACGAAGATTCTGTTGGGGAATCTAAGAGATACACATTCAAGCTTGTGTTGCATGTAGAACGTAAGTGGTTGTCAGTCACGCGCGCTCATAAGTGAGAATGATGATGAGAGTTATTAGCTCATCACATTCATCATGTTCTTGGGTACGAATGAATATCTTGGAATAAGAATAAGATAGAGAATTGAATAAAAGAAAATAGAACTTCATTAATCTTTGAGGTACAGCAGAGCTCCACACCCTTAATCTATGGTGTGCAGAAACTCCACCGTTGAAAATACATAAGTAAAAGAAGGTTCAGGCATGGCCGAATGGCCAGCCCCCTAAACGTGATCAATGATCTCCTAAGATGAAGAATAAAACAAAACTGAGATCAAAAGATGATTGATACATTAGTAAATCATCCTATTTATAATAAATTAGCTCCTAGGGTTTACATGAGTAAGTAATTGATGCATAAATCCACTTCCGGGGCCCACTTGGTGTATGCTTGGGCTGAGCTTGATCTATCCACGAGCTGAGGCTTCTCTTGGAGTTGAATTTCGAGTTGTGATGTGCTTTGGGCGTTCAACTCCGGATTATGACGTTTTTCTGGCGTTTAACTCCAGAAAGGAGTGTGTACTTGGCGTTCAACGCCAGTTTGCGTCGTCATTCTTCGAATAAAGTATGGACTATTATATATTGCTGGAAAGCCCTGGATGTCTACTTTCCAACGCCGTTGAGAGCGTGCCAATTGGAGGTCTGTAGCTCCAGAAAATCCATTTCGAGTGCAGGGAGGTCAGATTCCAACAGCATCAGCAGTCCTTTTGTCAGCCTTTTTCAGAGTTTTGCTCAAATCCCTCAATTTCAGTCAGAATTTACCTGAAATCACAGAAAAACACACAAACTCATAGTAAAGTCCAGAAATGTGAATTTAACATAAAAACTAAGGAAAACATCCCTAAAAGTAGCTCAAACTTACTAAAAACTATATAAAAACAATGCCAAAAAGCGTATAAATTATCCGCTCATCACAACACCAAACTTAAATTGTTGCTTGTCCCCAAGCAACTGAAAATCAAATAGGATAAAAAGAAGAGAATATACTATAAGGTCCAAAATATCACTGAATAATAATTTAATTACATGAGCGGGACTTGTAGCTTTTTGCTTCTGAACAGTTTTGGCATCTCACTTTTTCCTTTGAAGTTCAGAGTGATTGGCATCTCTTAGGAACTTAGAATTTTGGATAGTGTTATTGACTTTCTTAGTTAAGCATGTTGATTCTTGAACACAGTTACTTATGAGTCTTGGCTGTGGCCCTAAGCACTTTGTCTTCCAGTATTACCACCGGATACACAAATGCCACAGACACATAACTGGGTGAACCTTTTCAGATTGTGACTCAGCTTTGCTAGAGTCCCCAGTTAGTGGTGTCCAGAGCTCTTAAGCACACTCTTTTGCCTTGGATCACGACTTTAACCACTCAGTCTCAAGCTTTTCACTTGGACCTTCATGACACAAGCACATGGTTAGGGACAGCTTGGTTTAGCCGCTTAGGCCTGGATTTAATTTCCTTGGGCCCTCCTATCCATTGATGCTCAAAGCCTTGGATCCTTTTTACCCTTGCCTTTTGGTTTTAAGGGCTATTGGCTTTTTCTATTGCTCCTTCTTTTTCTATATACTCTTTTTAGATCTCTTCTTTTTTTTTTTTTTTTCACTGCTTTTTCTTGCTTCAAGAATCAATTCCATGAATTTTTCAGATCATCAATAACATCTCTCTTTGTTCATCATTCTTTCAAGAACCAACAATTTTAACACTCATAAACAACAAGATCCCAAGACATATGCACTGTTCATTCATTCATTCAGAAAACAAAAGCATTGTCACCACATCAAAATAATTAAACTAAATTCAATAATAATTTCGAAAATTATGTACTTCTTGTTCTTTTGAATTAAAACATTTTTCTTTTAAGAGAGGTGAAGGACTAATGGATTTTATTCATAGCTTTAAGGCATGGTTACATACTAATGATCATGAAATAAAGACACAAAACATAGATAAACATAATAATTAAAAACCGAAAACAGAAAGAAATAAAGAACAAGGAATGAATCCACCTCTAGTGGCGTCTTCTTCTTGAAGGACCAATGATGTTCTTCAACTCTTCTATGTCCCTTCCTTGCCTTTGTTGCTCTTCCCTCATTGCTCTTTGATCTTCTCTTATTTCTTGAAGAGTGAGGGCGTGCTCATGGTGTTCCACCCTTAGTTGTTCCACATTATGGCTCAAATCTTCCAAGGAGGTATTAAGTTGCTCCCAGTAGTTGTTGGGAGGAAAGTGCATTTGAGGCATTTGTTGATGATGCACTTCCTCATGTTCTTCTTGAGGGCCGTGAGGAACTTCCCTTGTTTGCTCCATCCTTTTCTTGGTGATGGGCTTGTCTTCTTCTATGGAGGCATCTCCATCTATGATAACTCCGGCTGAATAACATAGATGGCATATGAGGTGAGGGAATGCTAGCCGTGCCATGTATGAAGGCTTGTCAGCTATTTTGTAGAGTTCATTGGCTATGACTTCATGAACCTCTACTTCTTCACCAATCATGATGCTATGAACCATGATGGCCCGATCCACAGTAACTTCAGATCGGTTGCTTGTGGGGATGATGGATCTTTGAATGAACTCCAACCATCCTCTAGCTACAGGCTTGAGGTCCAGTCTTCTTAGTTGGACTGGCTTGCCTTTGGAGTCAACTCTCCATTGGGCGCCTTCCACACAAATGTCCCTAAGGACTTGGTCCAACCTTTGATCAAAGTTGACCCTTCTAGTGTAGGGGTGTTCATCACCTTGCATCATAGGCAAATGAAATGCCAACCTCACATTCTCCGGACTAAAATCCAAGTATTTCCCCCTAACCATGGTGATATAGTTTTTCGGACTTGGGTTCATACCTTGGTTATGGTTTCTAGTGATCCATGCATTGGCATAGAACTCTTGAACCATTAAAATTCCAACTTGTTGTATGGGGTTGGCTATGACTTCCCAACCTCTTCTTTGAATTTCAAGTCGGATTTCCGGATACTCATTCTTCTTGAGTTTGAAAGGGACCTCATGGATCACTTTCTTCTTTGCCACAACATCATAGAAGTGGTCTTGGTGGCTCTTGGAGATGAATCTCTCCTTCTCCCATGACTCGGAAGTGGAAGCTTTTGCCTTCCCTTTTCCTTTTCTTGAGGAAACTCCGGCCTTGGGTGCCATTGATGGTGAATGAAAAATAAAAAGCTTAGGCTTTTTACCACACCAAACTTAAAATTTGCTTGTCCCCAAGCAAAAAGAAAAGAAGAGTAGAAGAAGAAGAAGAAAATATGGAGAGAGGGAGAAGAGAGGGTTCGGTTATGTGGGAGAATGTGGGTTTGTGTTGTGTGAAAATGTAAAAGAAAAGAAGGGTATTTATAGGGAGGGGGGAGGGTATAGGTTCGGCCATGTTGGGTGGGAAAGGGTGTTAAATTGAATTTGAAAGTAGTGGGGGTAGGTGGGGTGTATGGGGAAGAGGGGTTGATGTGAATGGTGAATGGGGTAATTGGGAAGAGGAATTGAGGTGATAGGTGAAGGTTTTTGGGAAGTGTGACATTGAGAATGAGATTTGGATTAGAAGAGTGTGATTAGGATTAAAAGGAATGTGGTAGGTGGGGATCCTGTGGGGTCCACAGATCCTGAGGTGAGGATCCTGTGGGGTCCACAGATCCTGAGGTGAAAACAAATACCATTCTTTCACCATATAGGCATGTAACATGCCTTGATGCATCATTCTGGCGTTCAAACGCCCATTGATGCTAGTTCTGGGCGTTAAACGCCCATGTTATGCACGTTTCTGGCGTTGAACGCCAGTTTCATGCTTGTTTCTGGCGTTCAGCGCCAGATTGTCCTCTGTGTGCGCATCCTGGCGTTAAACGCCAGGTTGTTGCTTGTTTTGGGCGTTCAACGCCAGAAAGATGCTCTGTTCTGGCGTTGAACGCCAGAAAGATGCTCCTTCTGGGCGTTGAACGCCAGCCCGTGCGCCTCCAGGGTGAAAAATTTTTTTCTTCTGTTTTTGACTCTGTTTTTAATTTTTTTGATTTTTTCGTGACTCCTCATGATCATGTACCTAATAAAACACAAAAATAACAAAGAAACAAAATAAAATAGAATTAGATAAATAAAATTGGGTTGCCTCCCAACAAGCGCTTCTTTAATGTCAATAGCTTGACAGTGGCTCTCATGGAGCCACATGGTGATCAGGTCAATTTAGTGTGTAGTGTTCCCAACACCAAACTTAGAGTTTGGATATGGGGTTTGAACACCAAACTTAGAGTTTGGTTGTGGCCTCTTCTTGACTCTGAACTGAGAGAAGCTCTTCATGCTTACTCTCTTCTGTCACAGAGGGATGGCCATGTGCTTGAAACACAAGGTAGTCCCCATTCAATTGAAGGACTAACTCACCTCTGTTGACATCTATCACAGCTCCTGCTGTAGCTAGGAAAGGTCTTCCTAGGATGATGCATTCATCATCTTCCTTCCTAGTATCTAGGATTATGAAATCAGTAGGGATGTAAAGGCCTTCAACCTTTACTAGCACGTCCTCTACTAATCCATAAGCTTGTCTTATGGACTTATCTGCCAATTGTAATGAGAACAAGGCAGGCTGTACCTCAATGATTCCCAGCTTCTCCATCACAGAGAGTGGCATAAGATTTATTCCTGACCCCAGATCACATAGAGCCTTTTCAAAGCTCATGGTGCCAATGGTACAAGGTATTAAGAACTTGCCAGGATCTTGTTTCTTTTGAGGTAGAGTTTGCTGAATCCAAGTGTCTAGTTCACTAATGAGTAAGGGAGGTTTACTTTCCCAAGTCTCATTACCAAATAGTTTGGCATTCAGCTTCATGATAGCTCCTAAATATAGAGCAGCTTGCTCTCCAATCACATCTTCATCCTCTTCAGAGGATGAATATTCTTCAGAGCTCATGAATGGCAGAAGGAGATTTAATGGGATCTCTATGGTCTCTAGATGAGCCTCAGATTCCTCTGGATCCTTAATAGGAAACTCCTTCATGCTTGAAGGACGTCCCAGGAGGTCTTTCTCCTTAGGATTTTCGTCCTCCTCCTCCCTAGTGCATTCGGTCACTTTGATTAAATCAATGGCCTTGCACTCTCCTTTTGGATTCTCTTCTGTATTGCTTGGGAGAATACTGGGAGGAGTTTCAATAACTTTCTTACTCAGCTGGCCCACTTGTGCTTCCAGATTTCTAATGGAAGATCTGGTTTCATTCATGAAACTGAAAGTGGCCTTTGACAGATCAGAGACTATGTTGGCTAAATTAGAATTATTTTGTTCAGAGTTCTCTGTCTGTTGCTGAGAAGATGATGGATATGGCTTACTATTATTCAGCCTTGCACGTCCACCATTGTTAAAACCTTGTTGAGGTTTTTGTTGATCCTTCCATGAGAAATTTGGATGATTTCTCCATGTTGGGTTATAGGTGTTTCCATAAGGTTCACCTAAGTAATTAACCTCTGCCATGGCAGGGTTTTCAGGATCATAAGCTTCTTCAGAAGCTGCCTCTCTATTACTGTTGGATGCATGTTGCAATCCATTCAGATTCTGAGAGATCATGTTGACCTGTTGAGTCAACACTTTGTTCTGAGCCAATATGGCATTCAGAGCATCAATTTCAAGAACTCCTTTCTTCTGAGGTACCCCATTGTTCACGGAATTCCTCTCAGAAGTATACATGAACTGGTTGTTTACAACCATGTCAATGAGTTCTTGAGCCTCTTCAGGCGTTTTCTTCAGGTGAATAGATCCACCTGCAGAGTGGTCCAATGACATTTTCGAAAATTCAGAGAGACCATAATAGAATATATCTAATATGGTCCATTCAGAAAACATGTCAGATGGACATCTCTTGGTCAGCTGCTTGTATCTTTCCCAAGCTTCATAGAGGGATTCACCATCTTTTTGTTTGAAGGTTTGAACATCCACTCTCAGCTTGCTCAGCTTTTGAGGAGGAAAGAACTTGTCTAAGAATGCAGTGACAAGCTTATCCCATGAGTCCAGGCTATCCTTGGGTTGTGAATCCAACCATACTCTAGCTCTGTCTCTTACAGCAAAAGGGAAAAGCAAGAGTCTGTAGACTTCTGGATTAACTCCATTTGTCTTTACAGTGTCACAGATCTGCAAGAACTCAGTTAAAAACTGGTAAGGATCTTCAGATGGAAGTCCATAAAACTTGCAGTTTTGTTGCATTAATGCAACTAGTTGAGGCTTAAGCTCAAAGTTATTGGCTCCAATGGCAGGAATGGAGATGCTTCTTCCATCAAACTTGGATGTTGGCTTTGTGAAGTCACCAAGCATTCTCCTTGCATTATCATTATTATTTTCGGCCATTTCTTCCTCTTGTTCGAAATTTTCTAAAAGGTTGCTTCTGGATTGTTGTAATTTAGCTTCTTTTAATTTTCTCTTCAGAGTCCTTTCAGGTTCTGGATCAACTTCAACAAGAGTGCCTTTGTCCCTGTTCCTGCTCATATGAAAGAAAAGGGAACACAAAAAAAGAAAGAAGGAATCCTCTATGTCACAGTATAGAGATTCCTTTATGTTAGTAGAAAAAGAAAGGGGTAGAAGAAGAGGAATGGATTCGGATTTTTGATGAAGAGGGGTGAAGAGAAGTGTTAGTAATTAAATAATTAAATAGAAGAGGAAGAGAGAAGAGAAATTTCGAAAATAATTTTTTTTTTGAAAAGGAGTTAGTGATTTTCGAGAATAAAATAAAATTAAAATTAAATTTTAAAACAATTAATTAATTAAAAAGGATTTTTGAAAAAGGGAAGAAATATTTTCGAAAATAGAGGAGGAAAAAGTAGTTAGGTAGTTTTGAAAAAGATAAGAAACAAACAACAAGTTAGTTAGTTGATTGAAAAAAATTTGAAATCAAAATTGAAAAAGATAAGAAGATAGTAAGTTAGATAAGATATTTTAAAATCAAATTTTGAAAAAGATAAAATTTTAAAAAGAATAAGATAAAGAGATAAGATAAAAGTTTTAAGAAAAAGATATTTTGAAAAAGATTTAGTTTTTAAAAAAAACTTAACTAACAAAAAACTACAAGATAAGATTCTAGAACTTAAAGATTGAACCTTTCTTAACAAGAAAGTAACAAACTTCAAATTTTTGAACCAATCACATTAATTGTTAGCTAATTTTCGAAAATTACATATAAAGATAAGAAAAAGATTTTGAAAATATTTTGAAAAATATTTTTGAAATTTTCGAAAAATAGAAAAAAATGAAAAAGATATGATTTTTGAAAAAGATTTTGAAAAGATAAGATTTTTAAAATTGAAATTTTGATTTGACTTGTAAGAAACAACTAATTTTGAAAATTTTTTGACCAAGTCAACCCAAAATTTCGAAATTTTGGAGGGAAATAAGGAAAAGATATTTTTTTGATTTTTAAATTTTTAAAGAAAAACACAAAAATGACCCAAAACATGAAAATTTTGGATCAAGACACAAGATGCATGCAAGAATGCTATGAATGTCAAGATGAACACCAAGAACACTTTGAAGATCATGATGAACATCAAGAACATATTTTTGAAAAATTTTGATGCAAAGAAAACATGCAAGACACCAAACTTAGAAATTTTTAATGCATAGAAAATATGGATGCAAAAATGCACATGAAAAACAACAATCAACACAAAACAAGAAATCATCAAGATCAAACAAGAGGACTTATCAAGAACAACTTGAAGATCATGAAGAACACTATGAATGCATGAATTTTTCGAAAAATATGCAAGAAAAATTTTAAAAGCATGCAATTGACACCAAACTTAAAAATTAACACAAGACTCAAACAAGAAACACAAAATATTTTTGATTTTTATGATTTTCTAATTTTTTTGGATTTTTATTTAATATTTTCGAAAAATAATGTGAAGAAAAACGAAAATTAAAAAGAAAAATTTTGAAAAAGATTTTTGAAAAGAAAAGTACCTAATCTGAGCAACAAGATGAACCGTCAGTTGTCCATACTCGAACAATCCCCGGCAACGGCGCCAAAAACTTGGTGGACGAAATTGTGATCACTGTTCTTTGATCTGATTCATTGTAATTGGATTTATTCAATAATTGTCCTTATTTGAAGTCACAACTCCGTTCAACTAACCAGCAAGTGTACTGGGTCGTCCAAGTAATACCTTACGTGAGTAAGGGTCGAATCCACAGAGATTGTTGGTATGAAGCAAGCTATGGTCACCTTGCAAATCTCAGTTAGGGAGATTAAAGAGTAATTGTGATTATCATTAAATAGAAAGGAATAATAAAAGGGATAGAAGTACTTATGTAGATTCATTGGTAGGAATTTCAGATAAGCGGAATGGAGGTGCTGTAGAGCTCTAGGACGCCTGCTCTCCTATTCCTTCTACCCAATCCTTCTTACTCCTCTCCATGGCAAGCTTTGTATAGGGGTTCACTATCAGCTGTGGCTACTTTCATTCCTCTCGGGGAAATAACCTGCACGGCTGTCACTCGCGCAGCTAACCAGTCTGGAGGCATCACCCATGGTTGATAGCTACATCCCATCCTCGCAGTGAAAGCTAATGCACGCACTCTGTCACAGTACGGCCAATCACCGGTTGGTTCCCACTCCTACTGGAATAGAATCCCTCTTTTGCGTTTGTCACTAACGCCCAGCAGGTTAAAGTTTGAAGCACGTCACAGTCATTCATGAACGGAATCCTACTCGGAATACCACAGACAAGGTGAGACTTTCCGGATTCCCAGGATCCTACTCGGAACACCACAGACAAGGTTGGACTTTCCGGATCCAGATGAATGCCGCCATCTATCTAGCTTATACCACGAAGATTCTGTTGGGGAATCTAAGAGATACACATTCAAGCTTGTGTTGCATGTAGAACGTAAGTGGTTGTCAGTCACGCGCGCTCATAAGTGAGAATGATGATGAGAGTTATTAGCTCATCACATTCATCATGTTCTTGGGTACGAATGAATATCTTGGAATAAGAATAAGATAGAGAATTGAATAAAAGAAAATAGAACTTCATTAATCTTTGAGGTACAGCAGAGCTCCACACCCTTAATCTATGGTGTGCAGAAACTCCACCGTTGAAAATACATAAGTAAAAGAAGGTTCAGGCATGGCCGAATGGCCAGCCCCCTAAACGTGATCAATGATCTCCTAAGATGAAGAATAAAACAAAACTGAGATCAAAAGATGATTGATACATTAGTAAATCATCCTATTTATAATAAATTAGCTCCTAGGGTTTACATGAGTAAGTAATTGATGCATAAATCCACTTCCGGGGCCCACTTGGTGTATGCTTGGGCTGAGCTTGATCTATCCACGAGCTGAGGCTTCTCTTGGAGTTGAATTTCGAGTTGTGATGTGCTTTGGGCGTTCAACTCCGGATTATGACGTTTTTCTGGCGTTTAACTCCAGAAAGGAGTGTGTACTTGGCGTTCAACGCCAGTTTGCGTCGTCATTCTTCGAATAAAGTATGGACTATTATATATTGCTGGAAAGCCCTGGATGTCTACTTTCCAACGCCGTTGAGAGCGTGCCAATTGGAGGTCTGTAGCTCCAGAAAATCCATTTCGAGTGCAGGGAGGTCAGATTCCAACAGCATCAGCAGTCCTTTTGTCAGCCTTTTTCAGAGTTTTGCTCAAATCCCTCAATTTCAGTCAGAATTTACCTGAAATCACAGAAAAACACACAAACTCATAGTAAAGTCCAGAAATGTGAATTTAACATAAAAACTAAGGAAAACATCCCTAAAAGTAGCTCAAACTTACTAAAAACTATATAAAAACAATGCCAAAAAGCGTATAAATTATCCGCTCATCAAGCAGCTCCTTCAACGGTGAGGAACAAGGACCCAACGACGACGGCAATCAGCAGCTTGGCGGCGCAACCTTGGCGGCGTTGAGGTGTGGGTCGATCTCCTTGGTTCGCGAGCTCTCTTTCCTTACCCAGATCTCCCTTTCCCCTCAGCTCGCAACGGCGGCGACGGTGGCAGTGGCACCTACCGCGCCGCCTCCCTCTTCTCCCATCTTCCCTAATTCAGCCTCTCCTTCTCTTTGTTTCGTTCGTTCCTTTCTTTCTCTCCCTGTTGTCTTCGCGTGTGTGTGTGTGTGTCTAGGGTAGAGAGGGGCAGCAACTGCTGCTGCTGAATGTGAGTGAAGGAAACTGGGTCGGGTGGCGGGTCACTGTGTTAGGGTTTCATTTTTGAAAATTAGGGTTAGGGGCATTTTAGTAATTTCAAATGAAATTGGGAATAATATAGTAATTAGAAATAAATTCTAGTCCAACAATAATAATGTATAAAAATACTATTGGCTCATCAATTTTACAAATTATTATCAATAAAATGCCCAAATCTAAAAATTAGAAATAATATAATTAATTTCTCTATTTTCCAAAATAGCAGTACTAATATTTAAAATATTAGTTACTTAGTCCAAAACATATAAAATCCTTATTATTTCATAACTACTAACTTTATAATTCAAATATAGAAAATAATCCAATAATTATAAAATTGGATAATAATCATAACTCATCTCAAATCTAATAAATCAAAACTTGCCTTAATTACCTTTAATAAAATAATTTCTGAAATTAAGGCTATAAATAACCATAGGATTTGAGACTTGATCATAATAAGACTTTTCAAAAGTTCTGGATCTTACATGTGTTATATATTTTTTATTATTTCAACCTTCAAAATTATTGTTTTCTCTTTATTTTTCTATGTCATGGGCCATGTTAGTTTTAATTTATTGTTTTCTTATATATATATATTCTATTTTAAAATTTATTTTGTTTTATCAGGTTTTCTAATTTATTTTATTGTATTTTTTTTACTTTAAAAAGTTTAGGGTCTAAAGATCTTCTGTTTAAACAATTCTAACTATATGATTAAGAAGTAGTTCAAGAGAAGATGTTTGAAATAAGTTGTTAATATACAAGTTAATTTAAAAAAATGAAAAAAAGAAGATATATATTTTTACCTTTTGATATTTGGTACAAAGATAATATATAATATAATAAACATTGTAAAATCTAAATAATTAATAAATAATTAATTTATAAATTAATATTTATTCTAAAAAATTAAAAAATTAAATTTTATAGTTTAATGTGATAGAGTAAATTAAAACAAGAATTTGACATTAATTTTAAAGAATTTAGCTCAAGATTGAGCCAAACGGACCAAACTGAACCCGTATTGGACCCAAGGCCCAACCCAATAGCTCATTAAAGAAAGGAATAGCCCTTCCTTCCCTAGCCAAACACAACACACACTGAAACTGAATTTGGGGAAGGGAAGAACATTTCCATGATGCCAAACCCTCACTTGATAATCAAATCCACATAACTTCTGATCCAGAGCTCTGATCGCCGTACCGTTTGCGACATGCAACTGCGGTATTGAGCTCTACAGAGCCCAGTACGTTCTAAGGTAAAGAATTCACATTTTTTCCTCAATTTTTTCCTTTTCAATTTCAAAATTAATGAGCAATTATGTTGAAAATTGTTTAATTTTAGTGTTTAGGTTCGTATTAGCTTGCGGGTTTTGTTGGGTGTGGCTCATTTGAGCTGTGGGCAAGGTAAGAACCCTAACCCTCTTTTGAATTTGTTGAGACTTTGAGTTTAGGGATTAACTATAGTGATAAATGTGGTTTAGATTAAATATTATTGGTGAGAAATCAATTTAGGGTCAAAACTTGTGATATTAGAGCTTATTTGAGGAAGTTGAAACTTGGTGACCAAGTTTGAGAGCTGAGGTTGATAGCTTAGGGTGTGCGAGGAATGCTTGAGGTGTTTTGGGTTTATTGGAGAATCGGCCAAGGTATGATTTCGGTTTTTCGTATCTAAAATGTAATGTATTGTGAAAACTTAGGCTAGTGACCTTAGGATAGGAATTGAATTATTGATGTTGTTGATTGATTGCGATGATTGTATTGATTATATGATTAATGATTTTTGGAGGTTGTGATTCATTGCTCTTGCTGATGAGGTATGTAAGATTGATTGATATGTATAATTGTTGACAAAGTTGAGTATTGTTGAAGTTTGAAATATTGTATATGGTTTGGATTTTGAATTATTAAGTTGTGATTCTTGAAGGATGAGAATTGGTAGGTTGTGGATTGAATGAGGAAGTTGGGTAATGTTTAATGCTGAATTGGTAAGTTTTGGGTTGGTTTTAGAAGGTTGGAATTGGTAAGTTTTGGAAAATGGAGGTTTTGTAAAGTTTTATAAAAACCATGATTTTGACCAATTTTGGTGGAGCATAACTTGATCTCCGGACCTCCAATTTGTGTCAAATTTATTTAGAAATAAAATTTGGTTCGAGATGTTTACACTGTTCGAAGAATGGAGGAAAAATATTTTAAAACGAGAAAGTTATGCGTGATCAAAGTTTGGGTGCGAAATTGAGATTTCAAGACTTAGCAGCTTTTTAGGGATTCTGCTAAACCTGTGTACGTGAGATACGTGCACGACGCGACCAGTTGTGACTGCCTCAAGGACTCACGTACGCGAGACGTGTGCCGCGTATGTGAGCATCTCATTTTCCTTGGTTACGTATGCGACCACATGGCGCGCGACTGTGAGCAGTGTTTTCAGGTTGAAGAGCTCACGTACACGAAGTAGTATCATGTACGCAAGATGCCAAAATTTTCAAGGTCGCGTACGCGAAATGATACACGTTACGCTAGCATAAGTTGCGGGTCACACTCCTCGCGTACGCAAGTAAAGGGCCGCGTACTTAAGCCCCTGTTTTTCTGAAACTATAATTTTTTATTTCTAAGTCATTCCTCCAACTTTCAAAACCCTATTCTCTTGTTTAAAGCCTGGTAGGTGGTATTGGGTAATGAAATATAGTGAGAGCTGTAAGGAAGGTAACTTATTGACGAAGAATGAGATGAATTGATAATAAATCATAGTGGATAATGATTATATGAGATTACTGATGGTGATGGCGGAAGTGCTGTTTATACTATGAGCTGGAAGGCTATATTGTTAATGAAAATTATGGCTGATTATGAATTATGTTATGAGCCAGAAGGCTATATTGATATTGAATTATGGCTAAGTATGAATATATGATTATTGATTAAATATGTGATTGTTGCACTTCCCAATATTTGAGATACGAGTTTCCTTGGGTGAAAGCAGTGGCTAGCCACCACGTGCTCTAGGTTGATACTCGATACTCTACTGATCCTCTATCGTAAGTGTCGCCGGACATTGTGAAATTTTTGGATGAGCTTGCCCCCATGGATAAACCCCGGTGTGTGTGTGTGTTATATAATTATGATTGAGAATTACTCGAGTTGGGGATTCACGACAAAGGGACAGTCCAATGGTTAGCTACCAAGAATTGTCAGGTTGACTTTATAACCGACAGATGAGACTTATTAGCCATAGGACAGGCATGCATCATATGCATCTATGTGTTTGTTTGGTATGCCTTACTTGGATTGCCTAAATAATTGCATAAACTATTTGCTACTTGTTATCTACTGTACATGCTTTCTACTTGTGATTTCCTTGCATGAAATAGTTGTGTTTGTAATAACGGATTCCGGTGGCGGTTGGAAAGTTCGAAGGAGTTGGAAAGTGGAGTATTAGATAGGCTGAAGACCCGTAGGTAGTTGCCTATCTTATTTTATGGTTTAGTCATGATTATAAAATTTAATTATATGTTGGAAGTTCTAGGATCACCTTCGGCTTTTCTAGGACATTATATGTTAGATATGTGGGCCTTATTACCATGCTGAGAATCTCTGGTTCTCACCCCATACATATTTTGTGGTTTTCAGATGCAGGATATAACCACTTCACTGAGCCATGATAGAAGCTTCTGATAGCGAAGATCTTTATGTCTTTTAAAGCTTACTTTGATTATATGTATATATGTAAACTCCTATTATCTCCATTTCTTATGTATATGCTGTATTAGATTCTTCTTAGAGGTTATTTTGGAGAAATAGGTTCTGTAAACTTTGTAGTTTGGGTTTTTTTGGGTTCTCTTATATATATGTATTTCAACTTGTGTGCTATGGCCGGTTTATCTTCGTGAGCTGAGTCTTGAGCTTTGATATTTGTACCTTGGAACTCTCTTTCGGTTATATTCATGTTAGCTTACTCTACCTTGCTTCGTTTACGTTATCACTCCGTGAGTGTTGCGCTTTTCGTTTTAACACTTTTGTTTCAACTTTCCTTCAAAGGCTCCTAGTTACAAATCTTTTCAAACTAGATTATATATATAATTTTGTTTTTTAGAGGTCATAATACCTCACCACCTACGTCTTATGACTTAAGCATAAGATTCTGTGTGGTAAGGTGTTACATTATGCGTATACTCTGGGTGTCTGTACATGCTAACTAGGATATCTAACTGATATATGTGGCATGAATGTTCATGAGCATGCATTTGGAACTTCGAAGCACTAGACTTTAGATATTGAGACTGGTAACCTTGATATCACTTGTTTGGTGTGACAGGGACCAAATGACGTCTCGTGGACCCAGTTAAGATCGTGGACGGAGAGGCAACGAGGTAACCGTACCGGTAGGTAGTCTAATCGAGTTCATGACTGCGATGGCGAGTGTGGTTGATGCTATTAGTGCTGTTGCTGCTACCGTGACCAAACAAGCTTTGAATAGAATGGAACAATAAACTGGGCACAGCACGGAAGGCGGTACTAGATGTGATAGGAGAGATACTAACCAGAATGTTGGGGTACAAATAGGAATGGCGAGCTTTTCATAGTTGGTTGACACAGGTCGAGTGATAGGAGAATGCTCAAGAAGGACTGTAAAGACAAAAAGTGACTGCCGATAGTCCTACAACAAGGAAAAAAGAAAGGAAACTACCCCAGGGAGCGAGAGATTCAAGGGAAATTGTGATCGCCAGCGACATGGCAAGGAAACACAAATGAAGAGGCATTCAGAGAATTTGAGATGCCCAAAATGCGATAAATATCATCCAGACAAGCCATGCCATTTGAGTACATGTCTATGCAACAATTGTGGGTTACGTGGGCATATGTCTTGGAATTGTCCACACAAAGGAAGCCGGGATGCAGCGAACTCTGATTCTCAGATTCAAGGTAATTGCAAACTAGTACCTGCATTGATTTAACTGTCTTACTTAATATGGGGACATAGTATTCCTCTGTAACACACAATTATATTGTGAGCACTGTACTTTTTCTAAATGTATTAGCAGCCGATGATCTTGAATTATAGAGACAAAGCGATTTTTGGTTAATATAGAGGAGTGGCTTGGTTCTTAGAGGCTAACAAATCAGAGTGACGCAGCAGAAGCGGGTTGAGCTAATTCGGGCATTTAATTTGAGTTATCCCTAAGGGATTGGGCATATTTATAATTGCATGGAACTGTTATTTGAACCTAGTGAAGGTGAAAGGTAGTAGAGAGGAATGACAGATGTTTATCTTTTCATCGCTAATTAATTAGTTGATGAGCGAAGTTTTGACTAAACCCCTACTATGATGGAGTTTTCTCAAGGCATTTCTTGAGGATGTACCGAAGCTTCTACCTCCAAAAAAGATTTAATTGGTGATAAACTTGTACCGGGAATTGGACTAGTCTCGATTGCGTCGAATAAAAAAAACACCCCTTGAATCGATAGAACTTAGGACTTGGTTTAAGGGAGTAATGGAAGAGAAATTGTCCGACCAAGTGTTTTCTTATGAGAGCACCGGTTATGCTAGTGAAGAAAGAAGATAACATCAAGAAGTTTTATGTGGAGAAGAGAATGCGACAATGAATCTTCGGGACCCAGTCTCGCTTTTCCTTTGTAACTTGTGTGGGGATTTTATCTCGGAATTCTTCTTGGAAAATAGATGGACCATTTTTCTAATTCTATTCTTTATTCACATAAATCTTGTCCTTTCCGGGATGAGCATGAGCTTGTCTTGGTATAATCATATAATTCTTGAATCTTGGAGACTTGTTGTGAGTAGAGTTGCTCTCTTTCGTAAGCTTACGCCCCTTTGATATCAGTTGAGATTTACCTGATTCGATACGCTTTGTTTTCTCTAATCAAGGTTTTGATTTGACATCCTTTTTTTAGATGCACTTTAATTCCTCTTCATGGGCATTTCGCTATTTTTCTACAACCTTTGTTAGACCATAATACCAAATATCCTTCTAAATTCTCGTAAACACTGTTTGTGTTGATTGTTCGTCTTTGAGCTTAAAAATCCCTTGAAAATTAACTCCAGCTTTGTTAGAATCTTGTATAATTCCTAGGTATAGCCATCACGACATTAATCCCCTTGTAGCAAGATCTCTGAGTGCGAGAGATGAAGCGTATAAGTATGCGACATCAAGATAAGTTTTGGAGCCTTAATTTTTGCTGACCATATTGTCTGTGCTTAAGTTGAAGTGCTGGGATGTACCGTTTGTACAGATGTCTGAATGCGAAGAGAGCTTTCAAGATTTAAAGCAGAAATTGACTACAGTGCCTGTGCTCGTATTACCTGAACCGAACAAACCATTTGAGGTGTATTCTGACGCTTCATTGAAGGGTTTGGGGTGTGTGCTAATGCAACACCAGAATGTGGTGGTGTATGCCTCACGACAGCTGAGACCTTACGAAGTTAATTACCCGACGCACGACCTAAAACTTGCTGCAGTTATGTTTGCACTAAGGGTATGGAGGCATTACCTCTATGGGGTTAAGCTTCAAGTTTTCTCTGATCATAAGAGCTTGAAATATCTCTTTGACTAGAAAGAGCTTAATATGTGGCAGAGAAGGTGGATGGAGTTACTGAAAGACTACAACTTTGAATTGAATTACCATCCTAGGAAAGCAAATATTATGGCGGATGCCTTAAGCCGAAAATCATTGTATGCTGCTTGGATGATGCTTCGAGAAGAGGAGTTACTTAAAGCATTCGAGGGCCTGAAGTTAGGTGTTCAAGAAGTGTCCGGAACTCTGTGCTTAAGTCAATTACAAATTTTGAGTGACTTTAAGTCCAAGATTGAAAAAGCTCAACAAAACGAGAAGGAATTACAGAAGGTATTGCCGGAAATTAAGCAAGGGAAGCATGGAAAGTATCATGGGACGATGCCGGAATATGAAGGTTCAAGGGTAGAATCTGTGTATCAGATGTTGGGACCTTATGATAGGATATCTTAAAGGAAGTGCGCAAAAGTGAACTTTCTATTCATCTGGGAAGCACTAAGATGTACCTTGACCTGAAAGCTATGTTCTGGTGGTTTGGTATGAAAAATGACGTGGCGACACATGTTTCAAAGTGGTTAACTTGACAGAAAGTGAAGATTGAACACCAGAAGCCGTCAGGGACCTTGCAATCTTTAGAAGTTCCACAATGGACTTTGTGTCGAGATTGCCAAGAACTAGAGCCGATTTTAATGTTGTCTGGGTGATTGTAGATTGACTGACGAAGTCAGCTCACTTTTTACCCATTTGAATGAACTATACCCTTGAGGAGCTAGCACATTTATACATAAAGGAGATTGTGAGACTTCACAGTGTGCCTACCACTATAATTTCCAACAAAGATCCCCCTTTCACTTCAAGATTTTGGGAGGCGTTTTAGAGAGCCTTTAGAACCCGATTAAGCTTGAGTACAGCTTACCATTCTCAAATAGATGGTAAATCTAAGAGGATGATCCAAACCCTAGGAGATATGTTGAGGGCTTGTGTTTTGTACCAGCCGACGAGCTGGGATCGATATATGCTGCTAGTGGAGTTTACATATAACAACAGCTACCATGCGAACATCAGAATGGCTGCCTAAAATGATAGCTGAAACAACTAATAGGTCAAGAAAATCTGAGACATGTTGCTCATTGCATAGAGCCGTCAGAAGAGTTATGTCGATCAGAGGTGAAAACCATTGGAGTTTGAGGAAGGAGATCATGTTTTCCTTAAGGTCACTTCAACAACAGGAGTAAGTAGAGCGATTAAAACAAAGAAACTGAATCCTAGATACATCGGTCCGTTTCAGATTCTTGAGAGGGTTAGACCGGTGGTGTGTCGGATAGCTCTACCGCCACATCTTTCGAACCTGCTTGACGTATTTCATGTGTCGCAGCTTCAAAAGTTTACTCCTGATGCTAGCCATGTGTTAGAACCTGAATATATTCAGTTAAAAGAAGATTTGACACTCCAAGTGACTCCGGTCAAAATTGACGACACCAGTATCAAACGGTTGCACAAAACGAAAGTTTCGTTAGTCAAAGTTGCGTCGAGTCGGGCCAGTATTGAGGAGCACACTTGGAAACTTGAATCGGAAATGCGAACAGACTACCCACACCTATTATCAGGTAACTGAATTCGAATTTTGTTGGCGAAATTCTTATTTAGATGAGTAAAATATAAAACCCGAATAATTAATAAATAATTAACTCATAAATTAATATTTATTCAAGAAAATTAGAAAATTTAATTTTATAGTTTAATGTGATAAAGTAAATTAAAACAAGAATTTTGACACTAATTTTAAATAATTTGGCCCAAGATTAGGCCAAACGGGCCGAACCGGGCCCGTGTTGGGCCAAAGGCCCAACTCAATAGCTCATTAAAGAAAGGCACAACCCTTCCTTCCCCAGCCAAACACAACACACGCTGAAACTGAATTTAGAGAAGGGAAGAGCACTTCTATAAAACTAAACCCTCACTAGATAATCAAATCCACATAACTTCTGATCCAGAGCTCTAATCGCCGCACCATTTGCGGCCATGCGACCGCGGCGTTGAACTCAACAAAGCCCAATACATTGTAAGGTAAGAAAGTCACGTTTTCTTCCTTAATTTCTCCCTTCTCAATTACAAATTTAATGAGAAATTTGCTGAAAATAATTTAATTTCGGTGTTTAGGTTCGTATTAGCTTGCTGGTTTTGTTGGGTATGGCTCACTTGAGCTATGGGCAAGGTAAAAATCATAACCCTCTGTGAAATTGTTGAGACTTTGAGTTTAGGGATTAACTATAGTGATAAATGTGATTTAGATTGAATATTGTTGGTGAGAAATCAATGTGAGGTCAAAACTTGATCTCCGGACCTCCAATGTGCGTCAAACTTGTTTATAAATAAAATTTTGTCTCAGATGTTTACATCATTTGAAGAACGGAGGGAAAATATTTTAAAACGAGAAAGTTATGTGCGATCAAAGTTTGGATGCAAAATTGAGATTTCAGGACTTATCAGCTTTTTAAGGATTCTGCTAAGCCTGCGTACGCGAGATACATGCGCGACGCGATCAGTTGTGACTGCCTCGAGGACTCGCGTATGAGAGATGTGCGTCACATACGCGAACATCTCGTTTTCCTTGGTTGCGTACGCGACCACGTTGTGCGCGACGCAAGCAGTGTTTTCGAGTTGAAGAGCTCACGTACGCGAACTTGTGTCATATACGCGATATGCCAAAACTTTCAAGGTCGCGTACGCGAAATGATACATGCGACACGAGCATAAGCTGCGGGTCACACTCCTCGCGAACGCGAGTAAGAGGCCGCATACGCCAGCTCCTGTTTTTATGAAACTATGATTTTTTATTTCTAAGGCATTCCTCTAGCTTTCAAAGCCCTATTTTCTCTTGTTTAAAGCCTGGTAGGTGGTATTTGGGTAATGAAGTATAGTGAGGGCTGTGAGAAAGGTAACTTATTGACAACGAAAGGGATGAATTGATGATAAATCATGGTTGATAATGATTATATGAGATTAATAATGGTGATGGCGGAAGTGCTGTTTATACTATGATGCTTTTTGGCATTGTTTTCATATAGTTTTTAGTATATTTTGTTTAGGTTTTGTTAAGTTTTCATAGGTTTTAGTGTTAAATTCACATTTTTGGATTCTACTTTGAGTTTGTGTGTTTTTATGCAATTTCAGTCATTTTCTAGCAGGAATTGAGGAGTTGGAGCGCAAGTCAGATTCTGAGGCAGAGAAAGCAGTGCAGATGCTGTCCAGATCTGATCTCCTTGCACTCGAAAATATAACATTCAGAGCTTTCCAAAAATATATAATAGTCTATACTTTGCTTCAGAATAAAAGGCCCAAAACTGGTGTTCAACGCCAGCCTCCTACCTCATTCCAGGCATCCAACACCCACCAAGGAGAGACCAGCGTCCAAACGCCCAAAGAGGTGCCCCTAGCCAGCGTTCAACACCCTAGAGCCCTCCTAGCACGTGGATCTCAATCAAGCTCAGCCCAAACACTCACCAAGTGGGCCTCAGAAGTGGATTTTAAAACTAAAAGACAGTTTTACCCTTTTTTATGTAATCCTTAGTCATTAGTTAGTATTTAAAGACTTTTACACCTCTCATTCGGGCAGGACGCACACTTTACACATTTTTATCATTGTATTTTCTATCCGTATGAGTTTCTAAACCTCCAAGTTGAGGGGAGGAGCCCTGCTGAGTTTTATGGATTAATAAAAGTATTACTGTTTCTCTTCAATCCATGTTTGATTCAATTCTAAGATGTATCTTCGTTCTTTAACTTGATGAATGGGATGACCCATGACAATCATCTTCGTTCTTCATACTAAGACTGCATGCCTGACAACCACCCGTATTTTTATTGGGTTCGTATGAATACGTAACTGGAAAGCATTGAACCACCAGCTTGATTATACATCTCTTAGACGGCTAATCCACGACCTCGTTGGGGACTTCTCGAGATACCAGTTTAGTCGAGGTATGGGGAGATTAGGGGCATTGTGGTAGAGGCTAGAACCCAAAGGCACAACATTCTCTGAGCCAGAAGTTCTGACCTTATCTGTGGCGTTTTGAGTAGGATCATGAACGAGAATGGACTGCAGGAGCTTCACCCTCAATCAGAATGGATCCACACTAACCCTGGGGTTCAGATCTGGAGAAGTATTGGCGGCTGCTCAAACCAGCGTCAATCACATACAGCCTGCCATAGAAGAAATCATTCACAATTGAAGATAGTAAGATTAGAGTTAATCCAGAAGGACAAAGCATCTCCAAGCGTTAACCATCTTCTTATCACTGGTAACATTCGAATTGACAAAGCATTTTATACTCTATTTCACCTTTATGCATTCAAAACCAACAACTTTCCTATCCACCTGACTAAGATCTACAAGATAAGCATAGATTGCTTCAAACCACAATCCTCGTGGGATCGAGCCTGACTCGCTCAGGTATTACTTGGAAGACCCAGTGCACTTGCTGGTTCAGTTGTACGAAGTGTGAGAATTTGTGCACCAAGTTTTTGGCACCGTTGCCGGGGATTGTTCGAGTTTGGACAACTGACGGATTATCTTGTTGCTTAGATTAGGTATTATCTTTAATTTTGTTAGCTTCTTTTATTTTCTTCTTCTTTTCTTTTTCAGAAAAATAAAAAAAAATTCAAAAATTTTTCAAAAAAACCTTTTCTTTTATTTATTTAATCTTTGTTTTTAGTTTGAGTCTTTTGTTTTTGTTCTTGTTCAAATTTTCTAATTTTCTTGAGTCTTTTTCTAAAAACTTTCAAAATTAGTGTCTTTTGTTTGAATCTTGAGGCAATCTTTAAGTTTGATGTGTTCTTGTGTTTTTCTTTTATAATTTTTGAAAATATTGTCTTTGGTTTTCAAAATTTTTAAGTTTGGTGTCTTTTGCATGTTCTTGTTTTCTTTGAATTCTTTGAGTTTTGTTCTTGGTGTTCTTCTTGATCTTCAAAGTGTTCTTGTTTTTCTTTTTGTTTTGATCTTAAAAGATTTTTAAGTTTGGTGTCTTTTTGGTGTCTGTCTTCAAATTTTCGAAAACTTAGGGTCCTAGATCTAAAAATTTTAAGTTTGGTGTCTTTTTGTGTTTTTCTCTTTCTTCATTAAATTCAAAAATAAAAAAATATATTTTCTATCTTTATTTTAATTAGTTTTCGGAAATTACATTAAAAATTCAGATTTTAATTTCAAATTATTATCTTATCTTATCTTATCTTAATTTAAAATTTCAAAATTCAAATCTTTTCAAAATCAAATCTTTTAAAAAAAATCATATATTTTTCAAAATCAAATCTTATTTCAAATTCAAATTTTAAAATTCAATTTCAAAATTCAAAATTCAAATTTCAAAATTCAAGTTTTAAAATTAAATCTTTTTCAAAAATCAAATTTCAAATCTTATCTTTTTCAAATCTTTTTTAAATCTTTTCAAATTCCTATCTCATCTTTTCTAATTTCAAATTTTAAAATCAAATCTTTTTCAAAACTTTTTAGTTTCTTATCTTATCTTTTCTTATCTTTTCTAATTTCAAATTTTAAATTCAAATCTT
Source organism: Arachis stenosperma (assembly GCF_014773155.1). Classification (NCBI taxonomy): domain Eukaryota; kingdom Viridiplantae; phylum Streptophyta; class Magnoliopsida; order Fabales; family Fabaceae; genus Arachis; species Arachis stenosperma. The sequence goes on from NC_080379.1 coordinate 84,606,412, forward strand.
TTCTAATCTTCTATTTTATCTTGTTTTCAAATCTTTCGTAATTTGTTAGTTGATTTCTCTTTCTTCTTTTTCAAAACTTCCTAACTACTTCTTCTCTCTTCTAATTTTTGAAAATTCCCTTCTATTTCTCTCTCTTCTTTTTCAAATTTCATCATTTAATTTTCAAATCTTTTTAATTAATTAACTTCTATTTTCGAATTTCATAAATAAATAAAACAAAAACAAAAATATTTTAATTCTTGTTTATCTTTTCTACTTCTAATTCCTCTCCTCTCTATATTCGAATTCTTCTGCTCCTTCTTATATCTTCATTCTTCTTCTCCTTCTTCTATATTCACATCTCACAGGGACTCCTCTGTTCTTGAACAAAGAGCTCCTATTCTTCTTCTCTCTTTTTTTTTCTTATTTATGACCAGGAACAGGGATAAAGAACCTCTCTTTAATCTTGATCCTGAACCTGAGAGGACTTTAAAGAGGAGCTTACAACAAGTTAAAGCACAACACTCTAGAAGAAACCTCTTAGAAAATTTTGAACAAGAAGCTGAAGACATCACCGAACCTAATCAAGAAGGAAAGGCAAGAAAGGTTCTTGGTGCCTACACCAAGCCCACCTCTAACTTCTATGGCAGAAGTATCTCTATACCTACCATTGGAGTTAACAACTTTGAGCTAAAATCTCAACTGGTAACTTTAGTTGAACAGAACTGCCAGTACCACGGACTTCCACAGGAGGATCCAAATAAATTCTTATCTGACTTCTTGCAAATATGTGACACAGTCAAGACCAATGGAGTGAGTCCTAAGGTTTATAAACTTATTCTATTTCCCTTTGCTGTAAGGGAAAAAGCTAGATTGTGGTTAGATTCTCAACCTAAAGAGAGCCTTGACACATGGGAGAAGGTGGTCAATGCATTCTTGACCAAGTTCTTTCCACCTCAAAAGTTGAGCAGACTTGAGGTGGAAGTCCAAACCTTCAGACAAAAAGAGGATGAATCCCTCTATGAAGCTTGGGAGAGATACAAGCAACTTATCAGAAGATGTCCTCCAAACATGATATCAAACTGGACCACACTAGATATTTTCTATGATGGACTTTCTGGGATATCCAAGATGTCACTGGATAACTCTGTTGGTGGATCACTCCACTGCAAACAACTAGTTTATGTCCACTTCTGAAAGAAACCCTGTAAGTAATGGGGTAGCTCAGAAGAAATAAGTTTTTGAAGTTGATACTCTGAATGCCATATTGGCTCAAAACAAGATCCTGACCCAGCAGGTCAATATAATCTCTCAGCATTTGACTGGAATGCAAGCTGCAGCTGGCAGCACTCAAGAAGCTTTTTCTGAAAAAGAAGCTTATGATCCTGATCAACCCACCATAGAGGAGGTGAATTACATGGGAGAACCCTATGGAAACATCTACAACTCCTCATGGAAGAACCATCCTAGCTTTTCATGGAAGGATCAATAGAATCTCAGCAAGGCTTCATTAATAATCAAGGTGGAAGAACCCATAATAGATTCAACAACAGACCACCATTCCCATCTTTTCAAAGGAATATGGAGACTCCTAAGCAGAGCCTTTCTGACTTAGTCACCATATTCTCCAACCTCTCTAGGACCACTCATAGTTTCATAACTAAAACAAGGTCCTCCATTAGAAACTTGGAGCTATAAGTTGGTCAGCTAAGCAAGAGGATCCCTGCAACTCCTCCTAACACTCTTCCCAGTAACACTGAGGTAAACCCAAGAGAAGAGTGTAAGGCCATCACCACTGAGGCTGAGGCCAAATCTGGAGAGATTGGGAAGGCATTAAACGCCAGTGAGGAATATCTTACCGGGCGTTCAATGCCCAAACTGGCTAATAGCTCGGCGCTGAACGCTAGTGAGGAAGCCCTCACTGGGTGTTCAACGCTCATCGTGGCACCAGAGCTGGCACTGAACGCCAGTGAGGAAGCCCTCACTGGGTGTTCAACGCCCAAACAAATAGGGAAGTTGGCATTGAATGCCAGCAAGGACATCCCTGCTGGGCGTTCAACGCCCAAAATGGTAAGGGAACTGGCATTTAACGCCAGTAAGGGTATGTATCATGGGCGTTCAATGCCTAAAGAGCCATCAGAGCTTGCGTTGAACGCCAGCAAAGGCACACCCTCTGAGTACTCAATACCTACTCAAGAAATCCCTATCCAAGAATTAAAGAAAGTCAAGGCTCATGTAGATACCATAGAGGTTCCTTTGCATGCACTCCTGCAATACATGAGTTCTGTTGAACACTCATCCTCTGATGAGGATGAAGACACCAGGGAAGAGCAAGTTGCTCGGTACCTAGGAGCTCTCATGAAGCTGAATGCCAAGCTATTTGGTATAAAGCCTTTGGAGAAAGAACCTCCATTACTTACCAAAGAGCTAAATGCTTTGGTTCAGCAGAAAATACCTTAGAAGCTTCTAGATCCTGGACGCTTCCTGATTCCTTACACTATAGGCACTATGACCTTTGAAAAGGGTCTGTGTGACCTAGGGTCAAGTATAAACCTTATGCCACTCTCTGTAATGGAGAAGCTGGGAATCTTTGAGGTACAAGCCGCAAGCATCTCATTAGATATGGCAGACAAGTTACTGAAGAAGCCCTATGGCTTAGTAGAAGATGTCTTGGTGAAGGTTGAAGACTGCTATATCCCTGTAAACTTCATAGTCTTGGATATGGGAGAGGATGAGGATGAATCCATCATCCTTGGAAGACCTTTCCTAGCCACTGCAAATGCCATGATTAATGTGGCAAAAGGAGAAATGGTTTTCCAACTAGGAGAGGGCTACATCTTTTTCAAGATATCCAACCCTAATTCTCCCTATAAGAAAAGAGAGATAACTGTGCAACACTTAGTGTTCCAACCATCTCTTTCAGTTCAGAGCTACACTAAGCCCCCAAACATAAATTCTAAGTTTGGTGTTGCGCAGCAATTAACAAGCACTAAGAACAAAGGTACTAGGAAGAAAGTACCTAAAGGCTGGAGGAACAAGAAAGTCCCCACTGAAGGCCTCTCACCTGACATGAGAGTTGTCTTCACCAAGAAACTAGTCATACCACATACAATGAGTCGTGTCCTGTCTCTAGAGCAAGTGGAGCTCATTCATGAGAAGACAAAAAGAAAGTTCACTGTAAGGGGCAAAATTCTAGGCCCATACTCACCTCCGTAAGGAGCTAACTGTCAAGCTAATGACGCTAAAGAAGCGCTTGTTGGGAGGAAACCCAACCCTAATTAAATATTTTTATCTCTTTTAATTCCTTAATTTTATTTTTCTTTAAGTTATTTCTTTAGGGTCATGATCATGTGCAGCAGTCAGAACAGAGACAGAAATGTCAAGCAGTAAAAACAGAACACTCTGGATAGAGTGTTGCTGGCATTGAATGCCAGCCAGGGAGTACTGGCTGGGTGTTCAACGCCCCCAATTGGTAGCATAGCGGACGTTGAATGCCAGACAGGGAGCAGACCCTGGGTGTTCAAATGCCAGTGCAGAGGGCAGGGAATCTAAATTCCCTGGCCTCGTAGGACTAGTGGATCCCATAGCATCTCTACCTACCTGACTTCTTCTCTCTTTTTTCACACTTCCCCAAGCCCAATCACATACATATTACTTCCACAAAAGCATCATAACTCCCACCAACCCCCACCCAATTCAAAATCAAATTTCCTACCCATTTACCCCACCCATGACCGAACCTAACCCTAGCCCACTCCTATAGATACACCTCATTCTAACCCTTCATACACACAGCTCTCATACCCTCTAAAGCCCCCTTGGCCAAAATTACTCCCTCCCTCTATCTTCTTCTATTTTCTTCTTCTTCTATTCCATTCTTCTCTTTTCTTTATTTTTGCTCGAGGACGAGCAAAGCTGTTAAGTTTAGTGTGAGAAAAGCGTTGTTTTTTGCTTTCCATTACCACTTATGGCACCCAAGGCTGGAGAATCTTCTAGAAAGAGAAAAGGAAAGGCCATAGCCGCCACCTCCGAATCTTGGAAGATGGAGAGATTCATCACCAAAGCCCTCTAAGACCACTTCTATGAAGTAGTGGAAGAGAAGAAGGTGATCCCTGAGGTCCCTTTCAAGCTCAAGACGAATAAGTATCTAGAAATCCGAAGAGAGTCCAGAGAAGAGGTTGGAAAGTCCTAACCAATCCCATCCAAGAGGTTGGGATCTTAATGGTGCAAAAGTTCTATGCTAATACATAGGTCACTAAAAACCATGACATTAGTGTGAACCCAGATCCCAAGAATTAGAGCACTATAGACCGAGGGAGAATCTTATATTTCAGCCCAAAAAGTGTGAGGTTGGTGTTCAACTTGTCTTTGATGCAAGGAGATCCACATCCTTACATTAGAAGAGTCAACTTTAATCAAAGATTGGATCAAGTGCTCTCAAACATCTGTGTGGAAGGAGCACAGTGGAAAAGGGATTCCCAAGGCAAGCCTACTCAACCAAGAAGGCTTGACCTCAAGCCTATAGCTAGAGAATGGTTGGAATTCATCCAATACTCTATCATTCCTATTAGCAATCGGTCATAAGTGACCATTGACAGAGCTATCCTGATTCATTGCATAATAATTGGGAGTGAGGTAGAAGTACATGAGGTGATACCTTAAGAACTGTACAAGATGGCTGAAAAGCCTTCCACCAAAGCAAGGTTGGCTTTCCCTCACCTCATATGTCACTTATGCAATTCAGCTAGAATTGTCATAAAAGGAGACATCTTCATTGATGAGGACAAACCCATCACTAAGAAGAGGATGGAGCAAACTAGAGAGCATGCACATGAGCCTGTGTAACCGCCTCAGCATAAGATCCCTTAGATGCCTCGAGGGAGGTATCTTCCCCCCTCAAAGCTATTAGGATCAATGGCACACTTTCTTTGGAGAACTAAGCACTAAAATGGAGCAATTGAGGATTGAGCATTAAGAGCACTCCACCACCCTCAATGAAATAAGTGGAGATCAAAGAGCCATGAGGGAAGAACAAAGGGCTATGAGGGACGAACAACAAAGACAAGGGCGCGACATTGAGGATATCAAGCACTACATTAGATCCTCAAGGAGGAGTACTGATAAACCCATATTTTATGACATATTTTGTGCTGAATTTAAGTGATTTATTCAATCCTTCACCCACTTATGCATGTGAAATTGCATGGTTTTACTTTCCCTTCTTATTATGTGATGTATGTGAAAAACATGTTTCCTAGGCTTTAAAAATATTAATTTTAAATACCTTTTATTGCCATTCGATGTCGTGACTTGTGTGTTAAGTATTTTCAGATCTTCTAAGGCAGGAATGATTTAAAGGATGGAAAGGAGACATAAAAAAATGGAAGGAAAGCATAAAATGGAGTTTTTAAATAAACGGACAGTGACGCGTCCGCATGGACGACGCAGACGCGTGGTTTGCACAAAAAGGGATCGACGCGATCGCATGGACGACACGGCCGCATGCCAGCACGAAATGGCAGTGACACAACCGCGTGATTGACGCGACCGCGCGCCATAAGCGAAGCGTATATGATGCGGACGCTGGACTGAAGCGACTGCGTGACAAGGAAAACTCCAATTGACGCAACCGCGTGACCCACGCGGACGCGTGAGAGAGGCCACGCACCAAAAATTACAGATCTCGTTCTCAACGATTTCTGGGCCTTTTTGGCCCAGATCCAAGCTTAGAAAACACAAATTGAAGGATTATAAATGGAGGAATCCATTCATTCATAAGGATGAGCTCATAATTTGTAATTTTAGATGTAGTTTTTAGTGAGAGAGGTTCCATCTTCTCTCTTAAGATTAGGATTAGGATTTTAAGAAATTAGGAATTTTTATTATTTCAACACCCAATTTTTCTTCTTCATCACAGGTTCAATATTCCTTTTACTTTTTATTTCTCTTTTACTTTCAGATATTTTGATGCTTGTATTACTTATGTTGCCTATTTGGCTTATGAACTTTTCCATATTAGATTTGACTGCTTTGAATTAATGTTATTTGAGGTATTTCAGTTTATTATTGCTCCCCTTTATTTATGTTACTGTTGCTTCCAATCTGAAGACATTTTTATTCCAGTAGATTTACTTTTCTCCTTTTGGTCTTGGTTAGGAAATCAGTAACTCAGGAGTTATTAGACTCAACGTGATCGATAATTGTTATCTTTGCCAATTAGCTTGAACTTCAATAATCCCAATCTTTTTCTAGGAATTAACTAGGATTTGAAGATCAAACTAATTAGTCACTTGACCTTCCCTTGCACTAGCAAAGGTTAACTAAGTAGAATTAAGATTCAGTTTTCATCATCATTGATAAGGATAACTAGGATAGGACGTCTAATTTCTCATACTTGCCAAAAGATTATTTTACAGTCTTTTATTTACTTTACCTGTAATTTAAATTTCTTGTCCCTCATTTTTAAAACCCCCAATTTACAAGACTCATAACCAATGATAAGAACATACCTCCCTGCAATTCCTTGAGAAGATGACCCGAGGTTTAAATACTCGGTTATCAATTTATAGGGGTTTATTACTTGTGACAACCAAAACGTTTGTAAGAAAGGTTGATTGCTTGGTTTAGTAACTATACTTACAACGAGAGTTTACTATAACTTCTAAACCGTCAATCTTCAGTTCTTCAAAATGGCGCGCAGTCGCGTCAATCACGCGGTTGCATTACTGCCATTTCGTGCTGGCATGCGGCCGCGTCGTCCATGCGATCGCGTCGATCCCTTTTTGTGTAAACCACGCATCCGCGTCGTCCATGCGGACGCGTCACTGTCCGTTTCTTCAAAAACTCCATTTTATGCTTTCCTTCCATTTTTGTATGTCTCCTTTCCATCCTTTACATCATTCCTGCCTTAGAAGATCTGAAAGTACTTAACACACAAGTCACGGCATCGAATGACAATAAAAGGTAATTAAAATTAATATTTTTAAAGCCTATGAAACATGTTTTTCACATACATCACATAATAAGAAGGGAAAGTAAAACCATGCAATTTCACATGCATAAGTGGGTGAAGGATTGAATAAATCACTTAAATTCAGCACAAAAATATGTCATAAAATATGGGTTTATCAACCTCCCCACACTTAAACAATAGCATGCCCTCATGCTAAATCCAAGAGAAAAGAGTGAAGGTGAAATAGTGGTATCTCATGCAATGCAATCTATTCCAAATGCATCTACCTAAATGAGTCATGCAAATCTAGTTATTATTCACTTGTATATAAACCTTACATGTAGTTAAATTAAGTCACATTCTCAAGGGATCATATATGCATAGCCAACCTTCGATAATGTTAAAGTACTTTTACAATTGAGATGGACAAAAATTATTTTTCAAACTTGCAAGACAATTTATAATAGAGGTAGAGATATATAGTGATGAGCTATTGAACCCTCACTGGATTTTGTGTTTATTCTCTAGTCACTCAGTGTTTGTTGGGTTAATCACTCTAATATTCTTTTTATTCTTACTTTCTATAACTTTGTTCTTCATCTAACCAATCAACAATTATAGAATACAGACATACAAAAATCATGAGGTCTTTTTAGGGTTGTAATGGGGCCAAGGTAGAGGTAAGAGTATATGTATAAGGCTAAGTGAGCTAATGAGTGAATCCTTGATTAGTCTAAGATCTCACCTATCATACATATTTTTACAAAAATCAAAGTTTCTCAATCCTATTTGCCCAAACTTTCCCACTTTATGTTGCAAACTCATGTATTAAAATTCAACATTGCCCCATGTGCATTAATTCTTTTTATTTTGTAACTGGGGAATTTGTGTCCCCTTATTGAAAATAAAAAAATTTTTTTAATGCACATGGTAATTTTAATTATTTTGATTTCACATGAGCATGCTTCCCAAATTTTTTCATAACTTATTCAATTTATCTTCCTACTTTTTCTATCATCTCATATTCCCATAAAATTCCCCACACTTAAATTATACACAATATCTATCTTAAGCTAACCAAGGATTCAACCTGGGATTTTTATTTTATTTTTCTGCTTAAGGCTAGTAATGTGGTTATAAAACAAGAGGGGATTTAAAGGCTCAAGGGGGCTAACAAGGGTGATGTAGAAGGTAGGCTAATTTGGGAATGGTGAGCTAGAATCAAACAATGGCCTCAATCACTTTCTTGGTATGTATTTATATTCTATAATTAGACTTATAGATTAAAACAAAGTAAAGAACACCAGAATAAATAAGAAAGGCGGAACACACAGGAATAAAATATTATGGTTTAAATGTAACCATGCAATTAAGCTCAAAACTCACAGGCTGTGTGTTCTCAAGCTCATAAATCATATATCAGTTATGTATGTCATGCAAGTAGAAATTAAGAGTTTCCATTATTCTCAATGTAAAATATATTGGATGGCTTTAAAGTTTTAGTGTTCCTCCTTGATAAAATGTTGTTAACTAACTAACATGTAATGCTATATATACAAGGTGTGTGGATTGATTCTGTTAAAGTCTCTAGCTTACTTCCTTTTTTATTTTCAATCAAATCAACTATCATATGCTAAAAAGGGTAAACTATACTAATTGATCCACTTAATAAATAACTAGTAAACTATGGTGCAAATCAAGCTAAAATATCCAAGATATTATACAGCCCAAAGTGCGTAATGCAAAAATACAGTCAAAAGCAAAAGAGAGAAAAATGTGCAAAAATACAGAAAATAGCTAAAATAAGAAGATAGTCTGTAGTAGTTCACCAAAATGAATAGATGCCAGAGATGGCGACCTCTCCACACTTAAATAATAGCATCGTCCTCGATGCTCACTCAAGCAGGGTGTGATGAAGTGTCATCTCCGGAACGATGGCCTGTTGGTGTCTCGGTGGTGGTCTGAGGATCTGCAGACTAGATGAGGGTATAAGGATCTGTCTGCTGCAGAGGAGGGTCTGACTGGATAGAAATCTCAGGATCTGTGGCCTGTATTTGGTGTGGTGCCTCAGTGTGTGGCGCAGCCTGCTCCGATCCTCTCTGCTCAGCCTGTGTGGGTGCCTGCTCCTCATGATCGTATGCCTCTGCCTCCGATGTATCAGAAGGGGTGTCAGGCTCGGAGGGAATGTCGCCATCGGACCAGATCAACAACTTGAGATGCTCATAGCGTCGCTTGTTGCGACGCTCCATACGGTCCAAGTGGGTGAACAGTCATGCACCAAATGGTAAATAGGCTCATGGGCAGCTGGAGGTGCAGTGGGTGGGGCAGGTGCAGTAGTGGAAGAAGAGGGGGCAGATGAAGGTGTGGCTGTCTCATCGAAAGTAGTAAGAAAGTCAGGTCTGTAGCTCAAGGCCAGAAAGTTCCTGCTGTGAGGAATGATCTTCCTGTACTCTGCAGTAGGTGGCCTCTCATCAGCGTCCTCCCAAGGCACATCAACCTGACGGCCTAGTTGGGTAACCAGATAAGGGAAGGGGAGGGTGCCTCTGATATGTACCCTAGCCATATAGTGCCGGATGAATCGCGGTAGGTACAGGTCCTTACCCTCCATCACACACTAGAGGAGGGTGATCATGGCAGCAGGTAACTCTGTCTCATGAGTGCTCGGCATAATAAAGTTACTCAAGATCTGATGCCAAAGCCGAGCCTCATCATTCAAGTATTTTCGCTTGATTCCTTTAGGCATGGTGGTGTTTGTACCCATGACCCATGGGACAGTAGGGTCAAGGGCTATCCTCTCCTTGACAGCATCCCAGTCAAATCTCAGAAAGCGCATGTCCTTCTCAGCCTTTTGGTAACCGTCAGGCTGATCGGACTTAAGTGGAAGGTGCAGAATATCCTCAATGACCTCTTTAGTGACCAGTATCTGTTTCCCTCTGAGGTGCACGGCATCCAGGGAAGTCTTGAAGTAATTGCAGTAAAACTCTTTTACCCAGGAAGCATTTACCTCAGTCAAGTTTCGCTCTAAGAAGAACCAGCCTCTCTGTTTGATCTGATCGGAGGTGTACTGCTGTAGTTCTTCTGGAGTTTTCAAAGTCCTCTCCAGGTACAGATTTCTGGAGGTAGCAAACATAGGAAACTTCAGCTCACAGTACCGGTTTGCAAACTTAATTGGATCATTGGCAGGGAGGAGCTGGTCAGCCTTCTCTTGTGCGGTAAAGTGCTTGTCCCTCCAGGATTCATCATGTAAAAGTTCCAGGAGAGACATAAAGGATTCACCTATTTTCCGTTTGCCAGTGGTTGCCTTTCTTTTTCCCTTTTTCTGAGGGTTAGACATTCTGAAAAAAAAAAGAAACAGGAACTTGAGACTAATAAAAGCAGAAAAACAAGTAGGAAACTAACAGGATAGGATTGATGATGATTCATATAGATATAGAAGGAGTAAAAAGCAAAATTAAATCATCAATAATCCAATTGATTAACCAAGAATTTAAAAGTAATAAGAATGCTGGCCCGTGCATTCAAGAATTGGTTTGGTATTCGTGGAGCAATGCAAAAATGATAATTGCCAAAACCAATACTTGAATGTAAAAGGGAAAAGTAATTTGCAGAAAATTGGGCAGTATTCCGGCTAAAATTTGGACATTCCCAGAAAATAGATATCAAGAATCAGTTCATATGAATTGAAATCAGGCTGCACAAATAGCAAGAATAAGAAAGAGCAGGATATGAACAAGATCAACATCATAGCCAGAATAAATTACAGAATAGATAAACAGATAACAGGAACGATGCAATTATCAGGCCTAAATCCACTATCCAGATCCTAGATACCTAACCACCAAGAATCCACTACAAACATGCATCTTTATCTAGCCTATTCGGAACAAAAATTGAAAAACGAACTTAAAAAGTCGCAAGGATGAATCGCCGTATGGATGAACTTGGTGCGCAAAGAGCAGGGGATAGGACAGATGGAAGGTAGTGGCGATGTGGCGGTACCGGGAGGGAGGCACGGCGGCGCTGGGTGAACGGCGGTGCGGATCCGGTCGTCGGAGGTGGTTGGGGGTGGCAGGCGGAGGGCGGCGAGACTGATGGGGATTGATGAGAGGGGGCAGTTTGGGGTGGTGGTCGGCGAAGGGGGTAGTGCCGGTCAGAAGTGGGCTGTGGTGGTGGAATGGTGGCAGAAGAAAGAGAGAGAGAGAGGGAGGGGAGAGAAAGAAGAGAAGAGAGAAGAGGGGTCGTGGTTGCGGTGGTGTCTGGGTGGTTGAGGGCGGCTGGCGGCAGCGTGGTGGTGGCTGGTGGTGGGATGGTGGTAGAGAGAGGGAGTTGCAGAGATTGAGAGGGAAGCGGGTTAGGGTTTGGGGCACGACGGGGAATGGTTCGCGTGACATGGGGTTAATGATCACGAATCCACGCGAACGCGTGGGTCGCGCGATCGTGTGACTAAGGTGAAATGGGCTTGACGCGGATACGTGGTTGATGCAATCGCGTGGGTTGAGTATGAGATTGGTGACGCGAACGCGTGAAGCACGCGACCGCGTCGCTGGAATTTGTGCTAGACGCACGATTCCAACGTCGTTTTAGCGCAACTCTCTGTTTGATAAAGGGGGTCATAAAATCCGCGCGACGCGATTCCGTCGCTCACGCTTTCGTGTGGGATGGAGGTTGTGTGTGTGATGCGTTCGCGTCAGGTACGCGTACGCATGGGTTGTTTTGTTCTAAACACACAACAGCCGCACGATTCCAGCCCAACTTTCTGGGCGTTGGATCTTTACGCCGATATCCAGATCACGCGTTCGCATGAGTGACGCGGACGCGTGGGAGGCCTTGTTCCCATTTGACGCGATTGCGTGGGGCACGCAGTCGCGTGGAACAATTTGGGCCAAAAGCATACCTCCAGCCTTGCTTCAGCACAACTTTCTGTTCACTTTTCTTTTTTTTTACTGCGTGTTCTCTTTTTTTATATATGCAGTATGCAGAGTGCAAAATGCAGTGAATGTCATGCAAAAACTTCAGGTTCAAACAGAATTCAAAAACAGAGCAAAATAGAGAGGGAACGATTATACCATGGTGGGTTGTCTCCCACCTAGCACTTTTAGTTAAAGTCCTTAAGTTGGACATTTGATAAGCTTCCTTCTATGGTGGCTTGTGCTTGAATTCGTCCAGAAATCTCCACCAGTGTTTGGAATTCCAACAGCTTCCGGGGTCCCAGACGAGGCATGTAAAGCCCTTAGGTGAATTCAAAGAGGCTTCAAGGCCCCCGGGGTGTTGAATGTCAGAACAGACTCCAGGATCCCAAACTTTTCTTCTATACCCGTCTTTGTCTTGATCTACATTTTTCCAGCCGGGTGGTGAGTAGTTGGAATTCTCACTACAGTGACCAAACAGCTTCCGAGATCCTTTCAATTGAGCTTGACCACAATCCTTGCACCTCAAATTGAAGTGTGAAACCTCAGTGAATCTTGCATACCGGCTCTGAGTGCGAGTCATTTTCCGTTTGCTTTTAAAGCAGCAAAGAGCTCTAAGCTGGCCATCTGTCTCAAGCAAACCATATTCAAGTGGAAAAGTAAAGATGAAAGTCAAGGATTTTACCCACTTGAAGTCTGTATTGGGTGGTAATGGTCTTGGAATCAGTGTTTCCAGTGGTTTTGCAAGATCTACTCCCTTGTGGTCTTCAGTGAATTCCTCCACTTCTTTGCAAATTTTTTTCATGTCAACCATGTCTTGATCAAAGTCACTGATATCTTCCTTGTCACTGAAGTCATAAATTGGAGGTTGGGAAAAGTCAACCTCTGCATCATCTTCGTATTCACTTGGGGAAGATTTTTCTGTCTCAAAGAATTCACTTGCGGATGCAAGTTCATTGCTAAGAGAACTCGACTTGTGATTATCATCATCAAGAAAACTTGAGTCTTGGGTCATTCCGTCCAGTTCCTCATAAGATACTTGCCTTGGGGATTGTGCACTATCCACCTTAGCATTAATTGTAACGTCCTTAACGGAATTCCCCACAACTCTGGCTTTCTGCGGAGGTTCAGCATCTCCTAAATCCTCAACAAACTCTTCTTCTTCTACAATGACAGCGTCCTCTACTTGTTCCAGTACGAAGTTATGCTCTATGCTGTCCACTGGAGCTTCTTGTGTCTTCTTCACAATACATTCTTCATTAGATTCTCCACATGATGCCATGGGAGTCTGTTGAGTGTCCGAACGTCTGGAAGATAATTGATTTATCGCTTGCTCCAATTGATGAAGGGTTGCATTGAACTAGTTTACTGATTTCTCGAAGCGAACCTGTGATTCTTGGCTTGATGGATATGGACATGGTGCATAAAGGAGTGGTGGTTCTTGGGAGTAATTAGATTGGCGTTGGGGTGGATAAGGATCATGTGGTAGTGAATGGTGAAAAGAAGCTTGTGAGTGTGGTGGTTCAAAGTTATGTCGAGAGGATGGTCTCTGAGCACAGGGTGGGGCTTGTTAGTAGTTTCAAGGCGGTCCACCAAATCTATCAGTTGGGCATGCATTGTAAAATGGTCTTTGTCCATGATATCTAGGAGGATGTTGTTGCCTAAAGGGGTGATCAGATCCTCGTGGCTCCATCCATCTTTGATTGCTTAGACCTTGATGCATAGTCCTGTTATAGCTTCCATTCCTTGCAACAAAATTAGAACCAAACTCGAAGCAAGAGGGGTGAGAATTCATAGTAGCTATCAGAAATAAGAGGAAAGAGAGAAAACAAATAAACAAGTAAAAGAAAAATATTTACAATAACCAATAATAAGGCACACGTTTGTAATTCCCCAGCAACAGCGCCATTTTGAAGAACTGAAGATTGACAGTTTAAAAATTATAGTAAACTCTCGTTGTAAGTATAGTTACTAAACCAAGTAATCAACCTTTCTTACAAACGTTTTGGTTGTCACAAGTAACAAACCCCTAAATAAATTGATAACCAAGTATTTAAACCTCGGGTCGTCTTCTCAAGAAATTGCAGGGAGGTATGTTCTTATCATTGGTTATGAGTCTTGTAAATTGGGGGTTTTAAAAATGAGGGACAAGAAATTTAAATTGCAGGTAAAGTAAATAAAAGATTGTAAAATAAACTTTTGGCAAGGTATGAGAAATTGGAAGTCTTATCCCAGTTATCCTTATCAATGATGATGAAAATTGAATCTTAATTCTACTTAGTTAACCTTTGCTAGTGCAAGGGAAGGTCAAGTGACTAATTAGTTTGATCTTCAAATCCTAGTTAATTCCTAGAAAAAGATTGGGATTATTGAAGTTCAAGCTAATTGGCAAAGATAACAATTATCGATCATGTTGAGTCTAATAACTCCTGTGTTACTGATTTCCTAACCAAGACCAAAAGGAGAAAAGTAAATCTATTGGAATAAAAATGTCTTCAGATTGGAAGCAACAGTAACATAAATAAAGGGGAGCAATAATAAACTGAAATACCTCAAATAACATTAATTCAAAGCAGTCAAATCTAACATGGAAAAGTTCATAAGCCAAATAGGCAACATATGTAATACAAGCATCAAAAATCTGAAAGTAAAAGAGAAATAAAAAGTAAAAAGAATATTGAACCTGTAATGAAGAAGAAAAATTGAGAGTTGAAATAATAAAAATTCCTAATTTCTAAAAATCCTAATCCTAATCCTAAGAGAGAGGAGAGAACCTCTCTCACTAAAAACTACATCTAAAATTACAAATTATGAGCTCATCCTTATGAATGAATGGACTCCTCCATTTATAATCCTTCAATCTGTGTTTTCTGGGCTTGGATATGGGCCAAAAAGGGCCCAGAAATTGCTGAGAACGAGATCTGTAATTTCTGGTGCGTGGCCTCTGTCACGCGTCTGCGTGGGTCACGCAGTCGCTTCAGTCCAGCATCCGCATCATATGCGCTTCGGTTATGGTGCGCGGTTGCATCAATCATGCGGTTGCGTTACTGCCATTTCGTGCTGGCATGCGGCCGCGTCGTCCATGCGATCGCGTCGATCCCTTTTTGTGCAAACCATGCGTCCGTGTCGTCCATGCGGACGCGTCACTATCCGTTTCTTCAAAAACTGCATTTTATGCTTTTCTTCCATTTTTATATGTTTCCTTTCCATCCTTTAAATCATCCATGCCTTAGAAGATCTGAAAATACTTAACACACAAGTCACGGCATCAAATGGCAATAAAAGGTAATTAAAATTAATATTTTTAAAGCCTAGGAAACATGTTTTTCACATACATCACATAATAAGAAGGGAAAGTAAAACCATGTAATTTCACATGCATAAGTGGGTGAAGGATTGAATAAATCACTTAAATTCAGCACAAAATATGTCATAAAATATGGGTTTATCAAGTACTAGCCGCCACCATTAAGGTGGATTCGTTCTCTTATTTCCCTTTTCATGTTATTTTTTCTGTTTTCTGTTATGTTTTACTATCTGTTCTCTTGTTCTTATTGCATGATCATTTGCATTTATGTCTTAAAGTTATAAAATATTCCATATATCTCTCACCTTACTTAAAAAAAATTTTTAATTGAAAAGAATTAAGAAATACATGAATTTCGAGTTTTATAATAAGAAAAGTCAATTATTTTAATATGATGCCATTGCTTTTGTTTTCTGAATATATAAATGAACAATGCATATTTGAAATTGGAATTTATGAATGTTAGCTCTTGAAAGAATGATGATAAAAGTGAAGTATTATGGGTAATCTGAAAAATCTCGAAAATTAATTCTTGAAGCAAGAAAAAGCAGCAAAAAGAAAAAGAAAAAGCTTGTTGCAATAAAAGAAAAAAAAATATATGCATGCGAGAAAAATTGAAAAAAAATGAAAAATAAAAAGCAAAAAAAGCCAATAACCCTTTAAACCAAAAGGCAAGGTAAAAGGATCCAAGGCTTTGAGTATCAGTGGTTATGAGGGCCTTAAGGAAACAAAATCCTAGCCTAAGCGGCTCCACCAAGTTGTCCCTAACCATGTGCTTGTGGTGTGAAGGTGTCAAGTGAAAAGCTTGAGACTGAGCAGTTAAAGCCGTTATCCAAAACAAAAAGGGTGTGCTTAAGAACTCTATACACCTCTATCTGGGGATTCTAGCAAAGCTAAATTATAATCCGATAGGGTTCACCCAGTTAAAGTGTTTGTGGCATTTATGTATCCGGTGGTAATATTGGAAAACAAAGTGCTTAGGGCCACGGACAAGACTCTAAAAAGCTGTGTTCAAGAATAAAAAAGAACTTAACTAGGAGAGTCAATAATATCATCTGGATTCTAAGTTCCTAAAGAGACCAACACTTTTGAGTTTCAATGGATAGTGAGATGCCAAAATTATTCAAAAGCAAAAAGCTACTAAGTCCTGCACATTTATTGAAATTGAGCTTCATTGGAAACTCTGAGATTTATTGTATCTTAATCTTCTTTTTATCCTACTTAGTTTTTAGTTACTTGGGGACAAGCAACAATTTAAGTTTGGTGTTCTGATGAGCGGATATTTTATACGCGTTTTGACATTATTTTCATAAAGATTTTCATAGGTTTTAGTGTTAAATTCACATTTTTTTATTCTACTTTGAGTTTGTGTGTTTTTATGCAATTTCAGGCATTTTCTGGCTGAAATTGAGGAGTTAGAGAAAAAGTCTGATTCAGAGGCAGAGAAAGCACTGCAGATGTTGTCCGAGTCTGACCTCCTTGCACTCGGAAGGCCTTTTCTGGAGCTACAAAAGTCTAAATGGAGCGTTCTCAATGGCCATGGAAAGATAACATTCAGAGCTTTCCAAAAATATATAATAGTTTATACTTTGCTTTAAAATAGAAGGCCCAAAACTGGTGTTCAACGCCAGCCTCCTGCCTCATTCCAGGCGTCCAGATCCCACCAAGGAAAGACCAGCATCCAAACGGCCAAAGAAGTGCCCCTAGCCAGCATTCAATGCCCTAGAGCCCTCCTAGCATGTGGATCTCAATCAAGCTCAGCCTAAACACTCACCAAGTGGGCCCCAAAGATAGATTTTAGCACTAAAAGATTGTTTTACACTTTTTATGTAATCCTTAGTCATTAGTTAGTATTTAAGTACTTTTACACCTCTTATTTGGGGAGGACGCACACTTTAAACCTTTTTATCATTGTATTTTCTATCATTATGAGTTTCTAAACCTCCTAGGTTGAGAGGAGGAGCCTTGCTCAGTTTTATGGATTAATAAAAGTATTACTGATTATCTTCAATCCGTGTTTGATTCAATTCTAAGATGTATCTTCGTTCTTTAACTTGATGAATGGAATGACCCGTGACAATCTTTTTCGTTCTTCATACTAAGACCGCGTGCCTGACAACCACCCGTGTTCTTCTTGGATTCGTGTGAATACGTAACTGGAAAGCATTGAACCACCAGCTTGATTATACATCTCTTAGACGACTAATCCACGCCCTCGTTGGAGACTTCTCGAGACACCAGTTCAGTTGAGGTATGGGGTGATTAGGGGCTTTGTGGTAGAGGCTAGAACCCAAAGGCGCAGCATTCTCTGAGCTAGAAGATTCGACCTTGTCTTTGGCATTTTGAGTAGGATCATGAAGGAGAATGGACTGTAGGAGCTTCACCCTCAATCAGAATGGATCCACACTAACCCTGGTGTTCAGATCTGGAGGAGTATTGGTAGCTGCTCAAACCAGCATCAATCACATACAGCCTGCCAAAGAAAAAATCATTCACAATTGAAGAAAACGGTAAGATTAGAGTTAATCTAAAAGGACAAAGCATCTCCAAGCCTTAACCATCTTCTTATCACTGGTTACATTCGAATTCACAAAGTATTTTATACTCTATTTCACTTTTATGCATTCAAATCCAACAACTTTTCTATCCGCCTGACTAAGATCTACAAGATAACCATAGCTTGCTTCAAACCACAATCCTTGTGGGATCGACCCTGGCTCACTCAGGTATTACTTGGACGACCTAATGCACTTACTGGTTCAGTTGTACGAAGTGTGAGAATTCGTGCACCAATTATGAATTATGTTATAAGCCGGATGGTTGTATTGATATTGAATTATGGCTGAGTATGAATATATGATTATTGATTGAGTATGTGATTGTTGAACTTCCAAATATCTAAGATACGAGTTTTCCTAGGTGAAAGTAGTGGCTAGCCACGACATGCTCCAGGTTGAGACTCGATACTCTACTGACCCTATGTCGTAAGTGTTGTCGGACACTGTGAAACTTTCGGATGAGCTCGCCCCCATGGATGAGCACGGGTGTGTGTGTGTGTGTGTGTGTGTGTGTGTGTGTGTGTGTGTGTGTTATATATGATTATGATTGAGAATTACTTGAGTTGGGGATGCATGACAGAGGGACAGTCTAATGGTTAGCTACCAAGACTTGTCGGGTTGGATTTATAACCGACAAATAAGACTCATCAACCATAGGACAGGCATGCATCATATACATCTTTGTGTTTGTTTGGTATGCCTTGCTTAGATTGCCTAAATGATTGCATAAACTATTTGCTACTTTTTATCTACTATACATACTTTCTACTTGTGATTTCCTTGCATGAAATAGTTGTGTTTGTAATAACCGATTCCGATGGCGGTTGGGAGGTTCGAAGGAGTTGGAAAGGAGAGTATTAGATAGACTGAAGACCCGTAGCTAGTTGCCTATCTTATTTTATGGTTTAGTTATGTTTATAAGATTTAATTATATGTTGGAAATTCTAGGATCACCTTCGGCTTTTTCAGGACATTATATGTTAGATATCTGGGCACTGTTACCATGCTGAGACCCTCTGGTTCTTACCCCAAACATATTTTGTGGTTTTTAGATGCAAGATGTGAGGCACCTTGCTGAGGCATGCTGGAAGCTTCTGATAGCGAAGATCTTTATGTCTTTTGGGACTTATTTTGATAATATGTATATATGTAAACACCTATTATCTCCACTTCTTATGTATATGCTGTATTAGATTCCTCTTAGAGGTTATTTTGGAGAAACAGGTTTTGTAAACTTTGTATTTTGGGTTCGCTTATATATATGTATATACACTTATGTGCTCTGGTCGGTTTATCTTCGTGAGCTAAGTCTTGAGTTTTGATATTTGTACCTTGGAACTCTCTTTCGGTTATATTCATGTTAGCTTGCTTTACCTTGCTTCGTTTACGTTATCGTTCCATGAGTGTTGCGTTTTTCTTTTTAACGCTTTTGTTTTAACTTTTCTTCAAAGGCTCCTAGTTACAAATCTTTATCAAACTATATTATATATATAATTTTGTTTTTTAGAGGTTGTAATACCTCACCACCTCTATCTTATGACTTAAGCATCAGATTTTATGTGGTAGAGTGTTACAAACGGTACATGTTCTCATACATAAGAATATGAGACTTAATATTACCCTTTTATGGAGTTCCTCTGCCTTAATAAGATAACTAATATCATTAAATTTTGATTTTTAACTTTCAAGATAAATGAAAAGATGTAACTTTTTATGCATTAAATAATTTAAAAGATACTTATTATATAAAAAGTTAAAAATATTCTGAACTTAAAAAACTATTTAATAACAAAATTGAGTTCGTTCAAAATCGTTGAGAGAGAAAGAGAAAGAAAGAGAAGTTGAAACTTTCTAACTAATTACAAAGAATCACCATCATCAAAGCTATTAAATTTGAGTATATTAAGTAAGAATTAAGAAGCAAACCAGAACGATAAATCTAAAAGTTTTCTGTCTCTCTTTATATAGTGTTTCACTTTAAGTAACTATCTTTTTTTTATAGTATTCAAATGACAAAGAAAATAATAAGATTCGCATTAGATTATAAAAATTAATCTCATCCTTATAATACGATGGCATTATTTCAAAACATGTAAAATAAAATAATAAAGTATAGTTTAATTAATGTGCACAATAAAATAAATGTGAAACTTATATAGTAGCAATCAAATGTGAATAGCAGTGGTTGTCTTCTGTCCCAAAGTACTATATTAAACTGCAACTTAAATTTATAATTATTGGTTAAATCTTACAATTATATACTATTTTTTATTTTTTAGTTGAAAATAATATATTTTGATATTTTTTTAGGATTACTAACATCAAATTTTGATCATTTGCGCAAACATTTTAAATGCTTTATATCTTAATAATTCTTTTAGCAAAACTTCAACAACTCATAACAGTTAATAGAATATATGGTTATAAATTAAAGTGATAAACAAAATTAAAAGTTGTGATAATGATACTTGGTGATTTAATAACGATCAGGTGAAGGAGAAGAAAAAAACGAGAAAGAAGAATAAAGTAATATAATAGTGGTGATGAGGCAATGACAGGTATATTTATAGAGAATAATATATAGTAAGAGAAAGAATAGTGTTTGATATAGTGAGGGGACATAACAAAATATAAATTAATAAATTTAAAAAAATAATAAAATTAAGTTTAATTTAAAAGATTAAATATAAAATTAAAAAATATTTTTTATCAATTGGAATTACGTATAAAGATAAAGAATGTTTTAAATATAAATTTTAATCTCTGTTTTAAATTAAGTACTATTAAAAATAAATAAATAAACTTAATAACGTTTATAAATAGTTAATTGTAAATAATATTTTTAAATATTTATTTTGATTTTGTTACACATAATAACAAAATAATAAATTTGTATAATATCTTATTTAATTTAAATTTATAAATTTTATACGTTTTAAAAATTAAATAACTTATAAAATTTTTATTTTTATTGTTAAATTTTTTTATTTTAAATGTTTAAATTATTTTATCAAATTTATAATTTTAAAAATAAAATTATAAAAATTAATCTCTTAAAAATAATAAAAAGCGATTAAACAGTTATAATAGTGTCTGTCGAATCATTAGCGCGATAATAAAAGCTCGTGCCAACTGAGCTCCTAGAGATAATAAAAACATTATGTAAATTCACACACACATATATATATATATATATATATATAAAATAGGGCCCACACCTCTACGTGTAGGTCCATCCCTACCCTCTATATTATAAGTTTTTCATAGTCCCATTATTTAAATATTTATTGAAAAGGGACAATGTTGTAAAAGTAAGAGTACTACAAATTTAACATGGGTAATAACAAATGCAATCCTTAGACAAAAAACAATAACAAATACAATCTTCTGTTACATTGCAATGACCAAATGCTCGCCCTAAATATATTCTCTTGCAGTCGTTGTTGCATGTATTTTTTATACAGCCTCTTTCACTCTATGTATGTTTACACTTCACACTTTTTTATCTATGGCTGAAAGTGAGTCGAGTTGAGTCGAATTAGACCAAGTTCAAATTTAATTTACAAAATTGAGCTTGGCTCATGGTGCAGAATTTACAACCACAAACTAATCAACAAGTGCACCGGATCGTAACAAGTAATACCTCAGGTGAGTGAGGGTCGATCCCACGAAGATTGATGGATCAAGCAACAATAATTGAGTGATTAGCTTAGTCAGACAAATAGAAAATGGTTTTAAAGATTCAAAAGCATAAACAATAAATTCAAAATATTAGAAAGACATGCAAGTAAATAAGTTGGGAGAAACAATATGAAGAAGGCAGTTAAAGCTTCAGAGTTATCTATTTTTCAGATTGATTTTTCTTATTAATTTATTTTAATCATGCAAGATTTAATTCATGGCAAACTATATGTGACTAAACCCTAATTCCTTAGACCTTTCTAGTCTCCTTTAAAATTCATCAACCGCCAATTCCTTGGTCAATTAATTCCAATTAGAGGGTGAAGTTTAATTCTAGTTATCATGCCACAAAAATCTTAATTACCCAAATATAAGAGGATTATATGTCACGTATTCCGTTAAATTCAGATAATTAGAAATTTAGGAGAATATTTTTTCAATCTGTTGTTCAATTAAAGAGTTTTCCCAAGTTATACAACAACTCAATTAGAAAGAGGGTCATACTTCCGTTCCACCCAATTTCATAAAATAAAGAATGAAAATAATTCTTGAAATATAAATCAAAACATGAATTAAAATAGAAAAATAATAGTATCAATCCATACAATAGACAGAGCTCCTAACCTTAACAGTGGAGGTTTAGTTGCTCATGACTCAGAGAGAAAAACTAGGATTCAGATAAACTGTAAGGTGCGGAATGTAAATTGGCATAGAATCGAATTAAATTCTCCTAAAGAAAAGTTTCTCCTTTTTATATCTAATCCTAATTAATTTAAAAATCTATTTTCTAAAATTAAAATAATATCTTTTCCTATTTTAAAATCAAATTTGAATTTTAATCAGAATTAATTATAGCAATCAGCAAGTCTTCAATTGATGGATGGGGACCACTTGCTTCACTAGATCCACGCCTAACTTGGCAAAGAGCTGCGCCTTACTTGAGTGCCAAAATGGGACCCAGAAATCGCCACCAGCATTTTCTGCACGTGGCACATGTCACGCGTACGCGTCAGTCACGCGTACGCGTCGATAGTCTTCTTTGCGTGTCACGCGTACGCGTCAGATACACGCACGCATCGCTGCACAAATCTCCAAATCATGCGCACGCATCAGGTATACGCACGCGTCGCTCCTTGCTGATCATCTCCTTTAATTCTTGTGCTCCTTCCATTCGTCCAAGCTTCCTCTCCATCAAATCCAGCCAAATGCTACCTAAAATAAACAGAATTGCACAAGACTCAAAGTAGCATCCATAGTGGCTAAAAGATAATTAATTCTTGATTAAACTCAACAATTTAAATGCAAATTCACTAGGAAAAGATGAGAAATATTCTCGCGCATCACAACACCAAACTTGAATTGTTGCTTGTCCTCAAGCAAATATAGGCTTAGGATGTGAATTTGTATGAGAATGAGAGTTCGATTAAGCTCATGTCTCTTCTTATAGTGGGGTTTACAACTGCAATCTTGAATAGTTTTGGCATCTCATTCTCCTTTGAATCAGAAGGATGTCATTGTCTTTCAGAATTAGAATCCGGATAATATTATGAATTCTCTGATCTTTATACTCCAGTTTTAATCCTTGAACACAGCAAAATTTACTTTAATTCTCTTTTCTTTGGTGCTTTGCACCTTGAGCCTAGCCGTGACTTTAAGTGTTCTGTCTAAAGCTTCACTTGACACAAAAACACCACAAGCACTTAATTAGGAAATTCTCCTTAAGTTCTGATTTTTCTTTCAACTACTCCTAGACAGTGGTGCTCAAAACCTTTGACATACTCTGCTAAATGCACTTGGTCTTGACTCTAAGTGTTCTATCTCAAGGATTAACTGACACAAAAACACCACAAGCATATGACTAGGAAAACAACTCTTTGAGCTTTTAATCATGTCTGTCCTCCCTAGTCATTGATGCTCAGAGCCTTGGACCTTGCTTTTATTTTTTTCTTTTGCCATTTCTTTTGCTTCAAGGGTTAAACTTTTGCTTATTTTAGAGAATCCATAATAACTTTCTAACTTCATATTCCTTATACATCAACATCTTTTGGTTCAAATTCAAATATGCACTATTCATGTCATGCATTCAGAGTTACAGAAAATACCACCACATTTGGATAAATAAGACTACTCTTAAAATTAAACTCAATTTCTCGTGCAATACATCACTTCTTTTTCTTTTGAATTCAAGCTCAATGAGCAATACATGAGACAATTTTTTTTATAAATTATTAAAGATCATGCAAGCAATCAAAGCAACAGAAAACAGAGGACAACAAAATAAGAATGGAAGAGAAATAGAATGAAAAGAACTCAACCACCTCAGTTATGCTGGTGGCCATCTCATTCCTCCATGAAGAACATTCATCTCCCTTTGGTGCTAAACAGAAAAGCCATAAGCGAAGCGTCAAAAACAAACTTGAAGGTTTGCTTGTCCTCAAGCAAAGAAGAACTGAAAACAGAGAGGGACATAAAAAGACACATGAAAAAAAACAATTAGTATGAGAAAAGAAGAAAAAAAGGATAAAAGAACAAGAGGGGATTAGGATTTTGGAAAGGAGAGAGAATGAAAACAGGGTGGCGCACTGGGTAAGTGATGCGGCGCGATCGACGCGTAAGCGTACAGCACGCATACGCGTGGGTCGCATAAAGTTCAAGTGACGCATAAGCGTTTGGGACGCGTCCACATGCTCTCAATTTGTGCAAATTGCGCAAAGGCAGCACCGTGCACGCACAACTCTCAGGTTGATGTGCATGAGGGCTAGATAGGCAGACAACGCGTGCGCGTCAGGTATGCGCACGTGTGGATGGGGACAAAGTGCACGCGTCATGGATGCGTACGCATGATGAGGATTGTGTGTTTAACACAATTCCATTCCCAAGCCATCACAACTCGCTGGCCAAACAGTTATTTACGCCGATTTCCAGGGTGACGCATACGCGTTAGGGACGCTTTCGCGTGGATCGCCGAGAACCAGAGTGACGCGTACACGTCTGGTACGCGTACGCGTGGATGAGCTGGTGCGCGATGCATAGTTCCTACACAACTCCAGCACAACTTTTGGCCTTCTTTTTCACTATTTTTTTTAGAGTGTTCGGTTCCTGTTCCAAAATAGCTGCATGATTAGGACACACGTAAAACGTAAGAAAAACAGTAAAAACTCAATAGAAATCAAATAAATAAGAAAACAACTACTACGAAAAAATAACTAAGGATACTAAAGTATTGGGTTGCCTCCCGATAAGCGCTTCTTTAACGTCACTAGCTTGACGGTCAGTTCTGCTAATTCAGCAGAAGAGCGAACTTCTAGCGATCGATCTCACCTCCGATATAGTGCTTCAACCTCTGGCCATTCATTGTAAATTTCCTGTCAGAATTCTCTTCCTGTATTTCCACATGACCATATGGTGAAGCTCTGGTAACCACAAACGGTCCTGACCACCGGGATTTCAGCTTCCCGGAAAAGAATTTGAGCCTTGAATTATACAGAAGCACTCTCTGTCCTTGCTCAAAGACTCTGATGGCAATCTTCTTGTCATGCAATAACTTGGTTCTCTCCTTATAGAGCTTGCCATTCTCATAGGCTGAATATCTGAATTCATCAAGCTCATTCAACTGAAGCATTCGCTTAATTCCTGCAGCTTCTGAATCAAGATTCAGATACCTGATTGCCCAGTAAGCTTTATGCTCTAGCTCAACTGGCAAGTGACAGGCTTTGCCATAGACCAACTGATAAGGGGACATGCCAATGGGAGTCTTGTAAGCTGTCCGGTATGCCCAGAGAGCATCATCAAGCTTCCTAAACTAGTCCTTTCTTGAAACACTGACGGTCTTCTCTAAAATCCTTTTGAGTTCCCTGTTGGAAACTTTAACCTGTCCACTTGTCTGAGGGTGATAGGAGTTGCCACTTTATGATGGACTCCATATCTCTGCAGAAGAGAGTCGAGCTGTTTGTTACAGAAGTGGCGTCCTCCATCACTAATGAGTGTCATTGGGACACCAAACCGGCTAAAGATATATCTCTGAAGAAAGCTCATTACCACCTTGGCATCATTCGTAGGTAGAGCCACAGCTTCCATACACTTGGACACATAGTCAACTGCCACTAGGATATAGTTGTTTGAATGTGAGGGTGGGAAGGTCCCATGAAATCAATACCCCACACATCAAACAACTCAACCTCAAGAATCCCTTGCTGTGGCATTTCATGGTTGGCAGGAAGATTCGTGGCTTTTTTACATCTGTCACAGTGCTTCACAAACGCTCTTGAGTCCCTGAAGAGAGTCGGCCAGTAAAACCCGCTCTGAAGGACCTTTGTAGCTGTCCTTTCACCAACAAAGTGGCCTCCATAATCAGACCCATGACAGTGCCAAAGAATCTGCTATTTTTCTTCATCTGGGACACATCTTCGAATTATACCATCTGAATACCTTTTAAAAAGGTATGGTTCTTTCCAAATGTAGTACTTTGCATCAGTCAATAGCTTCTTTACTTGTTGCCTACTGTACTCCTTTGGAATAAAATTCATGGCCTTGTAATTTGCAATGTCTGCAAACCATGGAGCCTGCTGAATGAGGAACTATTGCTCATCCGAAAATGTCTCAGTCACAGCTGTGGGTGGTTGTACTCCGGCTTCAGGCTCAATTCTGGAGAGATGGTCATCTACTTGATTTTCTGACCTTTTCTTATCTTTTATTTCAATATCAAACTCCTGGAGGAGCAACATCCATCTGATTAATCTTAGTTTAGAATCCTGTTTGGTTAAAAGGTACTTTAAAACAGCATGATTAGTATAAACAATAACCTTAGAACCATTTAAATAGGACCTAAACTTATCAACAACATAACAATAGCTAATAATTCTTTTTTTGTAGTTGTGTAATTCTTTTGGGCATCATTTAACACATGGCTAGCATAGTAAATGACATGTATAAGCTTACCATGTCTCTGTCCTAAAATAGCTCCTATAGCAAAGTCACTAGCATCACACATCAATTCAAATGGTAAATCCCAGTCAAGGGGAGCTATAATGGGAGTAGAGATAAGGTTTGCTTTCAGAGTTTCAAAAGCATGCAGACATTCAGCATCAAACACAAAAGGAACATCAATAACCAACAGGTTGCTCAATGGTTTAGTAATTTTTGAAAAGTCTTTTATAAATCTCCTATAAAATCCTGCATGACCCAAGAAACTCCGGACTGCCTTAACATTGGCTGGTGGTGGTAATTTTTCAATTACCTCCACCTTTGCTCTGTCAACCTCAATCCCCTTACTTGAAATCTGGTGTCCAAGAACAATACCTTCTGTAACCATAAAATGA
Source organism: Arachis stenosperma (assembly GCF_014773155.1). Taxonomy (NCBI): domain Eukaryota; kingdom Viridiplantae; phylum Streptophyta; class Magnoliopsida; order Fabales; family Fabaceae; genus Arachis; species Arachis stenosperma. The sequence continues at coordinate 84,633,114 of NC_080379.1, forward strand.
CATTTTTCCGAATTTAAAACAAGATTTGATTCTTGACACCATTTCAAGACAAGAGATGAATGCTTAAGGCAAGATTCAAAAGAATTACCAAAAACAGAAAAATCATCCATAAATACCTCAATGAATTTTTCAACCATATCAGAAAAAATTGAAAGCATACACCTCTGAAAAGTTACTGGAGCATTACAGAGTCCAAATGGCATTCTCCTATAGGTAAACACTACAAAGGAGCATGTGAATGTTGTCTTCTCTTGATCTTGAGGGTCCACTGCAATTTGATTATATCCAGAATATCCATCCAGAAAATAATAAAATGCATGACCAGCTAACCTCTCAAGCATCTGATCAATGAAAGGCAGGGGAAAGTGATCATTCCTTGTAGCAGTGCTGAGCCTCCTGTAGTCTATACACATTCTCCATCCTGTGACTGTCCTTATAGGAATAAGCTCATTCTTTTCATTCTTGATCACTGTCATCCCTCCTTTCTTGGGAACTACATGCATAGGACTTACCCAAGGACTGTCAGAAATAAGGTAAATAATACCTGCTTCACATAATTTCATTACCTCTTATTGGACCACCTCTTTCATAGTTGGATTGAGTCTTCTTTGTGGTTGCACAACTGGTTTAGCATCATCTTTGAGAAGGATCTTGTGCATGCACTTGGTTGGACCAATCCCCTTCAAATCACCAATGGTCCACCCAAGAGCTATTTTATGGCTCCTGAGCACTGAAGTAAGCACCGCTTCCTCTTCAGGCTTCAGGGAAGAGCTAATAATCACTGGATAGGAATCATTTTCATCCAAGAATACATATTTCAGAGAATGAGGTAAAGGTTTGAGCTCAAGCTTAGGGGCTTCCTCCTCTGCTTTAGGCGTGTGAACCATAGCCTTCTGTGGTGGTGAATCATCAACTTCCACTAATTCATACTCAGAAATAGGATCCAGAATGTCATCAAGTACCTCAGCTTTCAGTACCTCTTGAACAAGTGGTTCAATAACATCTATTTTCATACACCCTTTAGAATCATTAGGGTGCTTGAGAGCTTCAAAACATTGAGGACCACCTGTTCTTCATTGACCCTCAGGGTTAATTCACCCTTTTGCACATCAATCAGAGCTCTACCTGTAGCTAAAAAGGGTCTACCAAGTATAATAGAGGATTTTACCTCCTCTTCTATGTCTAATATAACAAAATCAACAGGAAAAATAAATGGTCCTACTTTAACAAGTAAATCCTCAACAACACCCACAGGTAATTTAATAGAAAGATCAGCAAGTTAAAGAGAAATACGAGTGGGTTTTACCTCCTCAATTTGAAGCTTTTTCATCACTGAAAGTGGCATTAGATTGATGCTAGCTCCAATATCACATAAAGCTCTCTAACTGGTGACATCTCCAATGATGCAAGGAATAACAAAGCTCCCTGGGTCTGGCATCTTCTCAGGAAGGTTGTGTTGAATAATTGCACTACATTCCTTGGTTAACACCACTGTTTCTTGTTCCTTCCAATTTCTCTTATGGGTTAACAACTCTTTTATAAATTTAGCGTAGAGAGGCATTTGCTCAAGAGCCTCTGCAAAAGGAATGTTGATCTGTAGCTTCTTGAAGACATTTAAAAATTTAGAAAATTACTTTTCTTTGGAAGCCTTCTGAAGCCTCTAAGGATATGGCATTTTTGGCTTGTATTCAGGAGCCTTTGGCAAGGTAAGGTAAGTGTCAAGAGAATCAGGGAATGGGTTGTCTGCACGCTTAGGAGGGGCGCGCTCTACTTCTTCCTTCTTCTCCTCTAGAGCTTCTTTTTCAACTAATTCTTCATTGACCTTGGTCTTAGAGCCAGCTACTTTACCACTTCTCAATTGAATAACTTTGTAGTCTTCTCTTGGGTTCACCACTGTATCACCTGGAAATGTACTTGCAGACCTCTCAAGTATTCGGTTACTCAGTTGGCCCATTTGTACTTCCAAGTTTCTAATGGAGGCTTTGGTTTCCTGCATAAAACTCCTCATCATCTCCCAATTAGAATCTTCTTGGAAATTAGAGTTTGCCTGCTGAGGTGATTGTTGCTGCTGAGACTGAAATTGGCGGTTATTGTAATTGTTCTGTTGGAAACCGCCATGGGAATTATTGTTAAAATTCTGAGGTCTCTGAGGTTGGTCCCTCCATCCAAAATTTGGGTGATTTCTATGTCTTAGAATATTGATCATTATTGGAATTTCTAGGCCCACTCCTCATGTAATTGACCTGTTCAGAAGAGGATTGAGCATAATCATAATTATCATTTTGCACAAAATTACCTGTCATGTCATAAGAGACCTCTTGAGGTGGATTTTGGGTGTTGATAGCTGAGACTTGCATGCCACCCATCTGTTGAGTAAGTAGACTTATTTGCTGAAACATAAGCTTGTTTTGAGCAAGAATAGCATTAAAAGCCTCTACTTCCATAACACCCTTCTTTTGAGGAGCCTCAGAGTTCACAAGATTCCTATTAGATGAGTATAAATATTAGTTGCTAGCAACCAATTCAATAAGCTCAATTGTCTCCTCAGGTGTCTTCTTCTTGTGCAATGAACCTCCTGCAGAATTATCTAACCACATCTTGGACATTTCACCTAAACCTTCATAAAAGATATCTAGTTGGGTCTATTTGGAGAACACGTCCGGAGGGCATTGCCTAGTCAGTAGCTTGTATCTCTCCCAAGCTTCATAAAGAGTTTCACCATCCTTCTGTCTGAAGGTCTGAACCTCCACCCTAAACTTAGTCAGCTTCTTTGGTGGGAAAAATTTAGTAAGAAACTCAGTAACAACCTTGTCACAAGTATCTAAACTCTCTTTAGATTGAGAATCTAGCCATAGCTTTGCTCCATCCCTCAGAGCAAACGAGAAGAGCATGAGTTTGTACACCTTTGGGTTCACTCCATTTGTCTTCACAGTATCACAAATCTGCAGAAAATTAGAAATAAATTGATTTGGGTCTTCATGGGGAAGACCATGATACTAGTAGTTTTGTTGCACAAAGGTGACTAATTGTGGCTTCAACTCAAAGTTGTTCGCAGCTATAGGAGGCACCACAATGCTTTTTCCATAAAGATCTGCAGTAGGAGCAGAGTAAGATCCAAGTACTCTCCTTTGTTACTCATTCCCATTCGGATTTGCCACATTGGCATTAGCAGCATTGTTAGGATCCATAGTGGATTCTGTAGCCTTGTAAAGTCTTGCTTGTTGCAAATGCCGCCTATGAATTCTTTCAGGTTCATGATCAAAGTCTAAGAGATGTTCTCTGTCTCTATTCCTGCGCATAAATAAACAGAAGACAAGAAAAGATGGAACTCTCTACGTCAGAGTGTAGAGAATTCCCAGTGAGGTAATCTGAATAAAGAGATAAAAAATATTGAATAAAACCAACAACCCCTAAAAATTCGAAAATTACTAGAGAAATTAAGACTAAATTTTTTTGAAATTATTAGGCAAAATTAAATAAGAAAAATTAAAATAAGACTAACTAGGGAACACCAAACTTAATTTCAGAAATTAAGAAAAATATTAGTACTATTTAATTAATTAATTTTTTTCGAAAATACTAAAGCAAAATTTAAATAAAATTAAAACTAAAACACCTAATCTCAGCAATCAAACAACTAATAGTTGTTAATCATTATCAATCTCCGGCAACGGCGCAAAAAACTTGGTGCAGAATTTACAACCACAAACTAACCGGCAAATGCACCGGGTCGTACCAAGTAATACCTCAGGTGAATGAGAGTCGATCCCACGAGGATTGATGGATCAAGCAACAATAATTGAGTGATAAGCTTAGTCAGACAAACAGAAAATGATTTTGAAGATTCAAAAGCATAAACAATAAATTCAAAATATTAGAAAGGCAAGCAAGTAAATAAGTTGGGAGAAACAATATGAAGAAGGCAGTTAAGGCTTCAGAGTTATCTATTTTTCGGATTGACTTTTCTTATTAATTTATTTTAATCATGCAAGATTTAATTTATGGCAAACTATATGTGACAAGACCCTAATTCCTTAGACCTTTCTAGTCTCCTCTAAAATTCATCAACCGTCAATTCCTTGGTCAATTAATTCCAATTAAAGGGTGAAGTTTAATTCTAGTTATTATGCCATAAAAATCCTAATTACCCAAATATAAGAGGATTATATGTCACGTATCCCGTTAAATTCAGATAATTAGAAATTTAGGAGAATATATTTTCAAGTTGTTGTTCAAGTAAAGAGCTTTTCCAAGTTATACAAGAACTCAGTTAGAAAGATGGTCATACTTCCGTTCCACCCAATTTCATAAAATAAAGAATGAAAACCATTCTTGAAATATAAATCAAAACATGAATTAAAATAGAAAGATAATAGTATCAATCCATACAATAGACAGAGCTCCTAACCTTAACAGTGGAGGTTTAGTTGCTCATGACTCAGAGAGAAAAACTAGGATTTAGATAAATTGTAAAGTGCGGAATGTAAATTGGCATAGAATCGAATTAAATTCTCCTAGAAGAAAAGTTTCTCCTTTTTATATCTAATCCTAATTAATTTAAAAATCTATTTTCTAAAATTAAAATAATATCTTTTCCTATTTTAAAATCAAATTTGAATTTAAATCAGAATTAATTATAGCAATCAGCAAGTCTTCAATCAGCCCCCAGCGTTTTCTGCACGTGGCGTATGTCACGCGTACGCGTCAGTCACGCGTACGCGTCAGGTACGCGCACGCGTCGTTGAACAAATCTCCAAATCATGCGCACACGTCAGGTACGTGCACGCATCGCTCCTCGCTGATCATCTCCTTTAATTCTTGTGCTCCTTCCATTTGTGCAAGCTTCCTCTCCATCAAATCCAACCAAATACTACCTAAAATAAACAGAATTGCACAAGACTCAAAGTAGCATCCATAGTGGCTAAAAGATAATTAATTCTTTATTAAACTCAACAATTTAAATGCATATTCACTAGGAAAAGATAAGAAAGATGCTCACGCATCAGCTCACGGCTCGACTTATTAACAATCGAGCCTATTTCTTAAGCTCAAGTTCAACTCATTGAAAGCTCACGAGTTGGCTCAAATAATAGAAACATAAATACATAATCTATAATTTTATATCAATAAATTATAACTTATATATTTTTAAAAATATTTAAAAAGATCAATTTTATATATTGTTATATATCAATAAATTATAAATTTTTTTATTTATGTCCTACATCAAAATTATATGTAAAAAATAAATATGAAACTTTAAATAATTAAGATCATTAATATATATAATATTAAAATTATAGATTAAATGCATATAGGATATGTGTATTAATAATTATATATATATAATCGAGTCAGCTCACGAGCTAATGAGCTGAACTTATCCAAGCTCTAGCTCGACCCATTTAATTTATGAGCTCAATTCCAAGCTCAAGTTTGGCTCACTAGCTCACGAGCTTAGCTTATCGAGCTATTAACGAGTCGAGCTCGAACTAGCTCATGAGTTGGCTTGACTCACTTCCAGCCCTACTCTTGCCTCTGATACTTTCAATAAGCTTTTATTGTCTATGCATTTACACATCAACCATATAAAAGTATAAAACCATTACTATTTTGATGTAAAAATTAAACTATTCTTAAAGAATATGATTGATTTGAGTTTTTTATTTTCTATTTTTAAAATTTTATAAAAAAATACAAAAATAAGATTTATTATTTTGGTTATTTTCTCTTATTCCGTCACAAAATCTTTAAAAGAGAATATTAAAAATAAAAATACAAATCAAAAGTATTCTTAGTTTTTAATTATTTGGTTTGAAAAAATATTTTTTGTTTTTTTAATATTGTTAGTTTCAGGATTTTATTTAAGAAACAGTGAAAATAATAAAATTTTGGTTTTAATCGTTAGCTTTTATTTCTTATCTTTTTTCTCTATGAAATACTAAAACCAAAACCACCTTTAGGTTGTATCTCTTTGTTATTTTTTTGATAAAAAAATTTTATGTGTGTATGAATTTATAAAATAAAAAATAATGATTATTAATTTTTTCTTTTAAAAAAATTAGATGAAATATAAGTATCTTTAAAATAAATCCATTTTTAGCACTTTTATCAATATAAAAATATTAAACGTAAAATTACATTTTCTTAAAACTAAAAAATGAAAACAAGCATGAACATAAGATATAAATAATTAAATCTTGTAATAAATAACTAAAACATACCAATTCCAACGGAGAAAATAAGGACAATGATTAGAACATAGGGAAAAGCCTTCCTCTTATCAGTATTCAATCTTCAGGTTTGGCTACTTTGGTGCAAGAAACATCTTATCCATGTCGATGTATATATAGCATGGTTCTAAAAATTGAACCCGCTATCGAATTGGTCTAATTATTAATTTATTAATTTATTGATTTAATTAGTTTAATTGTGATTCAACAAAAAAATATTTTATAATAAAATAATAAATAATATTATCCTTAAATACTTTTTGATTGATACTCTCATCTATATCTAAAAATTATTAGCAACCCAATAATTTTAACATAAATATAATGATACACAACAAAAAATTAACAACTGAACCAAACTAAAAAAACAAATTAAAGACAATAAAATCACAGTATATCAAAATCAAGATTTAAGAACATCAATGATAATCCTAAACCACAATAATAATTAATGACGACAATAATTGAAAAAGAAAACTGAAAGATCACATATTAACAATCCTAAAACCAATTAAAACAACAATTACAGTAAAAAAAATACCTTCTAAAACACAAAGGACAATGAGCACAACGGAAAGCTGGACGCGACTGAATTGGAGAAAAGGTGGCTTGGACCGCCGCAAAACTGGAGCCGAGGCAAAGAGGGTGGTGGGCGGTAGAACTAGATTAGAGGAGGGTGGAACGTGACAGAACCGGAGTAGAGAAGAGCTGGAGCCCGGTGGAAGAAAGCTAATGCGGTGGGGCAGCAGCTGCACGATGGAGGAAGGATTCGAGATGAGTTGTAGTGGAACGGCGGCTTTGAGCAGAGATGACTGTAATAGGAAAGACGGCTTTGAACAGTTGCGACGTCTACGGTGACATAGGAGTTGCTGTGTAAAACCCGGTTAATTAATGGCTAATTAACTCATAAATGAGAATTTATTCTATAAAGCCAAAAATATGATTTTTATGGCTAAATATGATAGAGGAGATTGAGACGAGAATTTCGATACCAATTTTGTGGAATTCGAACCAAGATTGGACCGGACGGGCCAAACCGGGCCAACCGGAGCCATATTGGGCCCTTGGCCCAACTAAACTAAACCTAATACACTCATTTCAGCACTCTCTCTCCTCACATAACACTCTTACACGCTGCAAATGGTGGCCAAAGGGGGAAGAACACTCTCTCAAGTTCTTTTTCTCATTTGATCTTCAAACCACCATAATTTTTGATCTAGAGCTCCGATTGTCGCACCGTTTATGGCCACGCATTCATGCGGTGAGCTCTACAAAACCCATACAATCAATCTTGAGGTAAGCCACAGTTTTCTCTTCGAAATTTCAGCTTTGATTTCGAGTTATTTTTGGGTAAAATGTTGAGATTTGTGAGCTCGTTGTGTTATAGAACCACATTAGCTTGAGGGGAAGGCTTGTTTTTGTCTCCTTGAACCTTGAGTAAGGTAAGATATCTCAAACCCTAGTGAGAATGTTGAATTTGTGGTTTTGGGTATTGAGCTCTTGTGTTTTGGTATGATATTGTGGCTTAGGCATTTTATATATGTGTATTGGAGCTTGATTGGTTATTTTGGAAAGTTTAGAAGAGAGTTTTGTATGCAAAAATCTGTTCTTGGAGGTGTTGAGACCTTGAGAGCTTGAGAAAAAGTGGTTTGGAAGTGCTTCAGTTGAGCTTGGAAAATCGGCTAAGGTATGGTTTCGGTTTCTCGTATCTAATATGTAATGTAGTGGGAAATACTTAGACTAAAGGCCCTAAGATAGGCATTGAATTGTTGATATTGTTGAATGGTTGAGATATATGATGTGGTCATATATGCGATTATGATTGTTGATGCCTTGAAGGTATGATGTATGAGAAATATGCGTGTTATGATATATGCTTGATGATTGATTGAGGTTGAATTATGAGTGAAACTATGTTGATGGTGAGTATGATATTGGTTATATACAATGATGGTTAATTAGAAATGGTGTTGTTGAAAATTGGCATGAGGAAGAGTATATGACATGTAAATGTGTTTGAGTTTGAGCCACTTGGGTGAAGTGGGTTAAAAATGATGGGATGGTGTTTTTCTGAATTGTGGTAAAGTGTTAATGTGTGGGTTGAGGAGGTTTGATATTGTTTTGCTATATTTTGACTGATTTCAAAAAGGGATGAAATTGGCATGTTTATGATTTATTTTGAAAAGGGTTAGAAATGGCTTGTTTTGAAAATGGCACTTTGTGGTTTTGTATAAAAATATAGTTGTTGGGCATAATTTGATGGGACATAACTTGGACTCCAGATCCCCGTTTTGTGCCAAACTTATTTAGAAATGAAATTGGATCCGGAATGTTCATGCCATTCGAAGAACGGGCGAAAAATGTTTTGAAATGAAGAAGTTATGTCTGTTGGAAGATTGGGGGTTTAATCTGTGGATCCTGCAGCTTTTAACTTTGAAAAATTTTTAGCAAAATGACCCCCCACGCGTAGGCGTGCTTGACGGGTACGGGTCATTTTTCAAGAAGGCACCATCCACGCGTGTGCGTAGTGCGCGTGTGCGCGTCGATGTGCTGCACCCAATGCCTAGCCATTCTTCCCGAGAGTTGTGCCAATTTTGTGCGTGGGGCACAAACGCACCCACGCGTACATGTGGCTGACACGTACGCGTCGATTGGCTGTTTTTCAATCCACGCGTCTGCAGTGACGACGCATACGCGTCGATGAACTCTAAGGCCATCTACGTGTGCCCATGGAGGACGCGTACGCGTGGCCCTGTTTTCATCCCAAAGTTGATTTTTAAGTTTTAAAAGCAAAATTTCATACTTCTAAGCCTCCGATCTCACCACTTATGTCTTAAATCAATATGATATGCCTAGCAATGAGGAAAGGAGCTAGGGGATGTGGTAACTTGCGAGTGAAGCAAGAGAAAAAAGTAATGATCAATGAGGATCAAGATGATCATATGAGATGCGGAGGATGGCGGTGGAAGTGTTGTATGTGCCATGAGCCGATGGGCTAAATTGTTTATGAATTGGCTGGTTTTGGATTGAACCATAAGCCGGATGGCTGAGTTTATTCCGTGTTACAGCGGAGCCGTGATTATGGCTAAGTATAAATGCAAATATGCTATTGAATAAAATGTGAATGTTGTACTTCCACTATCTGAGATACGAGTTTTCCTGGGTGGAAGCAGTGGCTAGCCACCACCTGCTCCAGGTGGAGACTCGATACTCTGCTGGCACTATGTCATAAGTGTGGCCAGACACTGTGAAAGTTTCGGATGAGCTCGCCCCCGTGAATATACACCAGTGAGGGTATTGGATATGGATCATGATTATTATCACAATTTTGTTGAGTATAACTCGAGTTGGGGATGCGCTACAGAGGGACAGTCCAATGGTTAGCTACCAGGACTTGTCGGGTTGGCTATATAACCGACAGATGATATCATCAGTCATTAGGGACAGGCATTCATCATATGCATACTATGTGAATTGTTTGAGATTGCCTATTTGACTGCATATTACTTGCTATTTGTCTAAATGCCTTATCTGTTCCTACTTGTATATCTCTTGTCTGAAATAACTGTGTTTGCCATATTATACTCCTGCTGGTGGTTGGGAGGTCTGAAGGATTTGGAAAGGGAAGTATTGGTTAGTCTGAAGAATCCTTAGTCAGTTGCCATTTATGGTTTAGCTTGTTTATAAGCTTTGATTTTATCTAGAGGAAGTGCTAGGATTGCCTTCGGCTTTCCTCTAATATTACATGTTATATATGTGGGGACAGTTACCATGCTGGGAACCTCTGGTTCTCACCCATGCAGATTTTGTGGTTTTCAGATGCAGGACGTAAGGCTTCTCGCTGAGGCATGCTGGAGACTTCCGGATTAGCGAAGATCGTTTGTTCTCGGGACTCTATTTTGGTTTACATGTTTTGTTTAGATACTTTTACCTCCATTAAATAATACAAACTGCGATGACTCCTCTTAGAGGGGATTTTGGAGAATAAATTTCTATGTTTATGTCCCTTTGGGTTTTCCTTGGGGTTTTCTATTTTATTTACATGTATATATTGTTATGCTCGGACCGGTTATCTTCGCAACCAGATTTTGAGTTTTGATATTTTTATTTTTGACACTCTTGTGTATATATATAATCTTGCGTTGGTTTATCCTTGTTCATTATGTCATCGATCGAAGTGTTGCGCTTTTGAGTTACGATTTTTCTTCTACCCCTTTTTCTTCAAAGGCTCCTAGTATAATCATTATTCACACTACTATATGTACTAAATTTTTATTTTTAGAGGTCGTAATACCTTGCCATCTCTAAATTATGACTTAAGCATAAGACTCTGTATGGTAGGGTATTACATTTATGGTATCAGAGCAGTTCATTCTTGTAGAGCCTGAGGGATGGACTGACTATGCTTCTGTGCATTCTCTGTATGTGTGTTATGTGCTATTAGTATATCTACTTGATATAACTGGCATAAACGTTCATGAGTATGCATTTGGGACTTTGAAATACTAGATTTCTGATATTGAGACTGATCAACTTAATATCAATTGTTTGGTGTGTATAGGAACCAGATGGCGCCTCGTGGACGCGGTAGAGGCCATGGGAGAGGTCATACGAATGCTCGTACGCTAGAGATTAACCCTAATGACCCAGTGAACTTTATGACGGTGTTGGAGAATATGGCTGCTGCTATGCAAGCCATCGCTGAGGCTCTTGGGCAACAGATGAACAACCATGGCAATGACAGAGATGGAGTTCAGGGACCGATGACACTGGCAAACTTTTTAAAGGTTAATCCACCTAAGTTCAAGGGAACTACTAGCCTGACTGAAGCCGATACCTGGTTTCAGGCTATGGAGCGAGCACTGCAAGCGCAGGTGGTACCTGAAGGGCAGCGTGTTGAGTTTGCTACCTATTTGCTCACAGGTGAAGCATCACATTGGTGGCAAGAAGTCCGACGTCTCCTGCAGCAGGGTGATGACTATATCACATAGGATGTCTTCCAAGAGGATTTTTATAGGAAGTACTTTCTGACTTTTGCTAGGACGACCAAGGAACTTGAGTTGCTGCAGCTGAAGCAGGGTACTATGTCCGTATCTGAGTACACCGACAAGTTTAAGGAGCTTTTCAGGTTCTCCCGTATGTGTCAGGGGACTCCGGGAGACTATGAGGAATAGAAGTGCGTTAAGTATGAAAGAGGACTCCGGAGTGATATCTTCAGCTCAGTGGGACCAATGGAGATCAGAACTTTCTCTGAGTTGGTGAACAAGTGTAGAGTTGCTAAAGAGTGTGTGACGATCGGATTAATTGATGGTAAATAATTTCATCAGAAATAATCACGTTGTAAGTATAGTTTCTAAACCAGCAAAGAATCCTTTCGTACAAAAGTTTGGTTGTCACAAGTAACAAAACACAATAAAATTTATAACCGAAGTATTGAAACCTCGGGTCGTCTCTCAAGGAATTGCAGGAAAGTATGATTTATTATTGGTTATGGAAAATGTATCTTTTTGGGTTTTTGAAATAAGGAACAGCTAATTTAAATGGCAAGAAAAATAAATTAATAATTAGAAAAGCTCTTGGCAAGGTATGAGAACTGGACGTCCTATCCTAGTTATCCTTATCAATTATGATGAGAATTGGATTTTTGCTCCCACCTTATTAACCTCTAACTATGAAGGTAAGTTAAGTGGATGAATCAATTTGATTCCTTAGATCCTAGTCAATTCCTAAGAAAAGACTAGAGTTATTGGAATTCAAATTAATTAGCAAAGATAACAATTATCAATCACAATGAGTTTGATAACTCAAGTGTCTCCAATTAATCAATTCATCAATTAAATCAAAGAATATAAAAAGCAAAGTAAAAATCATAAATCTGAAATACCTTAAATTATATTTAAACATAAATTCAAATCTAACATGAACGGGTTCATAAGCCAATTTGGCAACATGAGTCAAATACAAGTAAAAGCATTAGAGTATCTAAAAGTAGAAGAGAAACATAAATTAAAGTAACATTGAACCTAGAGTGATGATGAAATAGCCTAAAACTAATAGAAATCCTAAATTCTAAATCCTAAGAGAGAGGAGAGAGCCACTCTCTCTAGAAACTATATCTAAAAACCTAAAAATAATTCCATAATGAATGTTGTATAAATGAATGGATGTATTCTCCCACTTTATAGCCTCTAATCTGTGTTTTCTGGACCGAAAACTGGGTCAGAAACAGCCCAGAAATTGCTGGGGGCGAATTTTGCCACGTGCAGGTCGCTGATTTTTCTGCAGAATGACATGTCCGCGTGATACATGCGTGCGTGTTATTTTTCTATACGGCCACTATAGCGAATTATATATCATTTTGAAGCCCCGCATGTTAGATTTCTAACACAACTAGAAACGCATCATTTGGACCTTTGTAGCTCAAGTTATGACCGTTTGAGTGCGAAGAGGTCAGGTTGGACAGCTTAGCAATTTCTTCAACTTCTTGTATTCCTTCCACTTTTGCATGCTTCCTTTCCATCCTCTAAGTCATTCCTACCCTATAATCCCTGAAATCACTTAACACACATATCAAGGCATCGAATGGTAATTAGAGAGGATTAAACATAGCAAATTTAAAGCCCAAAGAAGCATGTTTTCAATCATAGCACAAAATCCGGAAGGAAAAAGTAAAACCATGCAAATAGTATGAATAAGTGGGTAAAGAGTTGATAAAAACCACTCAATTGAGCACAAGATAAACCATGAAATAGTAGTTTATCAGTGTGTGAAGAAGGCAGCTGCTGAGAGAGAGAGAGTCACAAGAGATCATTCCCACAGAACTGAGGGAAGAGCTTTGCACCTAAAGGTCCGCCTTTCAAGAGGGGCTCTTTCAGGAGGCCCAACAACAATAACTCCCAAGGGAAAAGGTTTGGGAAGCAGCCTCAGAATGAGCAAGCTTGTGCTAGATGTGGAAGTCACCATCCGGGAGCGTCGTACAAGGCCAGATGGGGCTTGTGCTATAATTGTGGAAAGACGGGGCATAAAGCCGCAAACTATCCGGAGAAGCAGAAGCAAGGTGCTGGAAAAGCACAACAGACTGGTCGGGTGTTCATCACCTCAGCTATAGGTGCCGAGGGATTCGAGACACTTATCCGAGGTAACTGTGAAATGGCTGGTCAAACTTTAAATGCTTTATTTGATTCGGGAGCAACACATTCATTAATTACATTCGAAAAAGCTAGTGAACTAGGCTTGAAGATTGTAGTTTTAGGTTATGACCTAAAGGTGTATAATGCTACCCATGAAGCCATGGTAACTAGGCTAGGATGCCCGCAAGTTTCCTTTACGTTCAAGCAGCATGATTTTGTCCATAATTTAATCTGCTTGCTGATGATCAATCTTGATCTTATCTTGGGATTGGACTGGTTATCTGAGAATCATGTCCTGCTCGACTATTCTACAAAAACAGTGTGTTTCATGCCGAAAGGAACAGAAGGACCGGTTGTGGTGAATAGTTATTATTTGAATTCTATGATGGTGAATTATTCTGGGGCCAAATATCTGGGTATTATGTTGTTGACCATGGGTGTTTCGGGTGATGATCAAAGGTTGGAGCAAATCCTGGTGGTGTGTGAGTTTCCAGAAGTGTTTCCCGATGATATTGATGAATTTCCACCTAACCGAGAGGTTGAGTTGCTATCGAGTTGGTGCCTGGGGCTGGACCAATTTCGAGTGCCCCGTATAGGATGTCACCACTGGAAATGGCTGAGTTAAAGTCTCAGTTAGAGGATCTGTTGGGTAAGAATTTTATTCGACTAAGTGTTTCTCCATGGGGTGCGCTAGTGCTACTGGTAAAGAAGAAAGATGGGAGTATGCGGCTTTGTGTGGATTACAGGCAGCTGAACAAGGTCATAATAAAGAATAAGTACCCGTTGCCGAGAATTGATGATCTTATGGATCAGTTACAAAGAGCTGGGGTTTTCTCCCAGATCGACTTGCGATCCGGTTATCACCAGATAAGGGTGAAGGATGAGGATATCCCTAAAACAGCTTTCAGGACTTGTTATGGTCATTACGAGTACACTGTAATGTCCTTTGAATTGACAAATGCTCCTGCAGTGTTTATGGACTATATGAATAGAGTTTTCCATCCGTTTCTGGATAAATTCGTTGTTGTCTTCATTTACGACATACTAATTTATTCCAAGACGGAAGAGGAGCATGCAGAACACTCAGGACCTTGTTGCAAATACTAAAGGAAAAGAAGCTCTATGAAAAACTGTCCAAATGTGAATTTTAGAAGAAGGAGGTGAAGTTTTTGGGACATGTAGTGAGTAAGCAAGGGATAGCAGTTGATCCATTTAAGGTGGAGGCAGTGATGGAATGGAAACAACCAACCATAGTAACTGAGATAAGAAGTTTTCTGGGCTTAGCTGGCTATTACCGAAGATTCATCAAAGGCTTTTCGTAATTAGCTTTGCCATTGACAAAGTTAACCCGCAAGGACACACCATTTGTTTAGACTCCTGAGAGTGAGAAGAGCTTTTAGGCGCTGAAGAAAAAGTTGACTATTGCACCTGTGTTAGTGTTACCAGAGCCGAACAAACCATTTGAGGTGTACTGTGATGCCTCACTAAAGGGTCTAGGGTGCGTGCTGATGCAGCATCATAATGTGGTGGCGTATGCTTCATGACAGTTGAGACCTCATGAAGTTAATTACCTTACGCATGATTTGGAACTTGCTGCGGTTGTGTTTGCCTTGAAGGTGTAGAGGCATTATCTCTATGGGGTTAAGTTCCAAGTCTTCTCCGATCACAAGAGCTTGAAATACCTCTTTGATCAGAAAGAGATTAATATGAGGCAGAGGAGGTGGATGGAATTATTGAAGTACTACGACTTTGAATTGAATTACCATCCGAGGAAGGTGATTTAAGAAAATTGTCGTGGTATAGAATTTCCTCAATTGAATGAATTCTCGTTGCAAGTATAGTTCTACACCAACAAACAATCCTCCCAATCAAAAATATTGGTTGTCACATGTACAAACCCCAATGAAAATTAACCGAAGTATTAAGACTCTCGGTCGTCTCACAAGGAATTGCAATAAAGTGCTTAATTATTGGCTATGGGGATCAAGGGGGGTTTGGTTGATAATTGGGCAAGAAAATTAAGGACAAGAAAAGTAAAGAGAGCAATTAATAAAGAGAGACATTCATGGCAATGGATTGAGATCATAGGCTTTCTATCCTAGTCATGCATGATTAGTTCATCTTATTTAGTTAACTCCAACAAATAGGGAGAATGTCAAACACGATTAACCAATCATGTCACAATAATAAACAAGAATTTATCTCATTACGTCAACTCCAACAAATAAGGAGAAAGTCTAATGAGACTAGCTAATCTCAATCCAAAAGTCCTAATCGACTTACTAATTAAACTAGCAAAAGATTAGCGTCACTGGAAATAATCTTCGATAAGTCCTAATCAACTCACTAATTAAATTAGCAAAAGATTAGTGTCAATGGAAACAATACTAGCTAACAACTCTAGATTACCAACATGAGTTGGGTTTCCATGACTCAAGATTGCCCAATCACTTTTTCCAAGCCAAGAATGCTCAAAATCTACTCTAACATCCTACCAAGCATTTTGTCAACCACTTGATAGGCATAAAAGGAAAGCATAGTAAATTGATGACAAGAGTAAAATCTAACAACAATTGAATGTAAGAAATCAATAACAACAATCAAAAGAAATAAGATCTAAATGAATTACTTCAAATTCACTAAAAGAAAATAGGATGAACAAAAGTAGATCTACAAACAAAGTAGAAGAAAGTAATAACAACAATGGAAGAATGATAAATGTAACAACAAGGAATTAAGAAGAAGGAGTAGAAGAAAACATGAATTAAAACTTAGATCTAAGAACTAAACCTAATCCTAATCCTAATTCTAGAGAGAAGTGAGAGCTTCTCTCTCTAGAAACTAAGCTAAAGCATAATGAAACTAAACTATGACTAAGTGTGTTCATTCCCCTCTCAATCCTTGGGTTCAATAGTATCATAAATGGGTTGGATTGGGTCCAAAATGAGCTGCAAAATCACTGGGGGCGATTTCATTAAGGTGGGCCACGGATAGCATCAGCGCACGCGCAAAGTGCGCGTGCGCGCCCCTGAATGCAAAACAACATATAGCAAAATTTATATCATTTTGAAGCCCCGGATGTTAGCTTTCCAATGCAATTGGAACCGCCTCATTTGGACCTTTGTAGCTCAAGTTATGGTCATTTGAGTGCGAAGAGGTCGGGCTTGACAGCTTTACGGTTCCTTCATTTCTTCATGAGTTCTCCCACTTTGCATGCTTTTCTCCTCACTTCTTACATCCAATACTTGCCTTATGAACATGAAATCACTCAAAAAACACATCAAGGCATCAAATGGAATTAAAGTGAATTAAAATCACCAATTTTAGGGCCTAAAAAGCATGTTTTCACATTTAAGCACAAATCAAGGGAGAATTGCAAAACCATGCTATTTAATTGAATAAATGTGAGAAAAGGTGATAAAATCCCCCAAAATAAGCACAAAATAAACCACAAAATTGGGGTTTATCAAATCTTCCCACACTTAAACCAAGCATGTCCTCATGCTAAGTGTTCCGAGGGTTACCTGAAACGTGTAGCTCGGTCGTTTGGAGAGGCCCGAGGTGGGGGTCCAGGGACCCGAACTTGATATGCGGAGTGGTTGGTGGTTGTACCTGCAATGACACTCCGATGCTTAAGTTAGCATGGGTCCAAGCAGATATGCGTAGAATGTGGAATGAATGCCATACCTGGGTGCTCCAGTGTATTTATAGTAGTTGGCCGTGATCTTCTCTGGATAAGATATTCTTATCTTATCTTATCTTTTGGGAGTTTATCTCTATCTTTGCGGAACCGCCTCTTCTAGGCCTTTTTCGGCCTTTAGGTTTTGGGCTGCGTTCCTTTTGATGGGCCTTCCTTGCTTTTTGTCCGAGGTCCGACCTTTAGGCGTGAGCCTTAGGACGAGGTCGGACCTTTTATGAATTTGCCGAGTTGGAGGAGCCCGGTCAGGGT
This sequence comes from Arachis stenosperma, assembly GCF_014773155.1. Classification (NCBI taxonomy): domain Eukaryota; kingdom Viridiplantae; phylum Streptophyta; class Magnoliopsida; order Fabales; family Fabaceae; genus Arachis; species Arachis stenosperma. Next base: position 84,650,426 of record NC_080379.1, read on the forward strand.
ATGAACAGTGCCCCTGCCTGAGTTCGTCCTTTTTGGGAGGTCGAGCTCGGGCATAGTAGTTTTTCAAAATTCAAAAATGGCCGCTCCTGCATTTATTGCGTTTTACCATTTTTCCTCGATTTCCGTTCGGGCCCTGTGAAGGCTTTATTTATTTGCCCCTTTCCTCCTTTTCTGCGTTGTTTTTCTTTATCCTTTTTCGGGCACTGCTTCTTCTTTCTCTTTGCTCTGTTTCTCAGAATCTCTCCGTATGTCTTTCTGGGGTTTTTCTCTGTGCCGTCGTTTCGTTCTCCTTGCTTCGGAGCTCGTCGTCTTTGTTTCCTTTTTCCAGGTTTGTTCCCATGTTTCTTTTTTCTTGTGCACATATGCTTCTGTTCTTTGTGTGGCTCTTGTTTGTTTCTTTTTCTTTATGCCTGGGTTGCCCCGAAAAGAGGCGCCGCTATTGCTTGTTGTTTGTATATGGGGGGGCTCTTTTTTGTTCTCTGGTATTTTTAGTTCCGGGTTGCCGCATTTTCTTTGTTTCTTGCTTTGCTGAATGGGTTTTCGCTGTCTTCTTTATGTGATTTTTGCTTGCTGTTGTATTCTTTCTTTGTAGGTAAGAATTTTATGTCTCGAAAGGTTCTTCAAGCGATGTCGACTAAGATTCCATGTGGTCTTGGTTGGGTAGACCCTCTTCCTCTAAGAGTCCCTTCTGTGGTAGATTCTGAGTATTTAGCTAGGTTCCGTAGGCACTGTAGCATATGTGAAAATAGAGAGTCTGAGAGGGATTATGAACTAGTAGCCCCGGATTCCGAGGAGAGAGTGTGCTTCCCGCCTTTAGATAGTTCCGAGAAGCTCTTCTTTTATGCTTATGATTGTTTTTTCTCTAAGCTGAGTGTCCGACTTCCCTTTACCGATCTGGAGTCCGAGGTGTTATGGTCTTGTAACCTTGCCCCTACGCAGCTCCATCCAAATTCTTGGGCGTTTTTAAAGCTGTTTCAACTTTTGTGTCAGTTTTTGGGCGTCTCTCCCTCTATTTCTCTTTTTTCCTATTTGTTTGTGTTGACGAAGCCGGGGTCGGGTGGAGGGAAGGTATCTTGGGTCTCTTTTAGGGCTAACCAAGGAAGGAAGTTTTGTACCCTATATGACGAGTCCTTTCATGATTTTAAGAACTTTTATTTCAAGGTCCGGGCTACTGGAGACGTCCGACCTTTCTTTCTAGATGAGAGTGGGGAGCCTTCTTTTCCTCTTTGTTGGCAGGAGAATGTAGTGTCTACTAAGTATACCCTTGAGAGTCTAGATGAGGTGGAGCAGGCTTTTGTGGGTGTGGTAAGCAGTTTATGGGGTCGGGCACCTCACTTGGACACGAAGAAAATGTTGGGAGATCCAAGCCTTCTCCGTTCCGAGTTAGGTAGTTCCCGACCTCTCCGAGATTTCATTTTTTTTTAGTATTTTTGGTTTTGCTTGTTTTGGTGGATTTTCTGTTTGTGGTAATCCTTTTTCTTTTATTTCTGCAGAGATGTCTTCTCAGGCGGATTCCATGAAGTACCTTCGTCGGACGAAGAAGTCTGTGGCTGCTCGAAATATTGAGGCTGGGGAGGCTTCTGCCCGATCTTCTCCGAAGAAGGCTACTGTGGGTGTTACTACTCGGTCGAAGACTATTCCGACTCCCCAGTTCCGACCTATAAATCAAGATCCTCCGACTTCTGGACCTGCTACCTCTTCTCCTCCTTCGTCCTCGGGTCCTCCTCCCAAGAAGCAGAAGACCTCTCAAGAGCTTGCCGGTTTTAATGATAAGGATTTTGATGCTCTTGGTTGGGTTGAACAGCATATTCTCCCTCAGACCTTTATTTCTACTGATGATGTGTCTATGGAGCACCATTTTCAGTATATGGCGCGGAGCTGTGTCCGGATGGCTAGTCTTCATGCCGCTATTGCCCGGGAGTTCAAGAAATCCCCCATTGGTGCGACCAGTTCCCGACTTGAGAAAGCTCAGTCTGAGCTCGAGAGGTTTAGTAAGCTGAAGGCTGCTAGGATTACTGAGCTGGAGGCATCTTTGGAGAAGGAAAAAGCTAAAGCTACCGCGGCTGTGGTGGCAGCGAATGCATCTGAGGAGATGGCGAAGGCGGCGAAGGAGAGTTATACTCGAACATTTGCCGAGCTTGTGGAGACAAAGGAGAGATTGCAATCCGCTCAGGATGATTTTTTCGAGCTAGAAGGTCATGTGGCTAAGGGTATGGATGCTATGTTTGAAAATTTGAAGGCTCAGGTCCGGGTTCTTGCCCCTGACCTAGATCTGAGTTTATTCAGTATGGATAATGTTGTCGTGGAGGGAAGGATTGTTCCTGCTCCCAATGAGGATGAAGTTCCGGTGTCTGACCCCGAAGTTCCGGTTGCGAACCCGACCTCACCTCCGACCAGGGAGGAGTCTGGTGTGGAGGTTTTAAACCGAGATGATGGTGCTGTCAAGGCTGTCCCGATTTCTATGGTTCTTCCTCCGCAGCCTCCTACTGACGTGGAGTCCGGAAAGGATCTTGATTCTCTGTAATCCTTTGTCTTTGGTTTTGTGCCCGGCCTGTGGGCTCTTTTTGGATGGTTTAAATACTTTGAACACCTTTTTGCTATTAGCTACTTGTAGTAACTTTTTAGCTTATTATGTGGTGTTTGTTTGCGTTTTGGCTTTTAGTTCCGCTTTTATGCTTTTTAGTTGTTTTTGGATAACAACTTTTTAGCTAGCGCTTTTTGAAACTTTGTTTTACCAATTGATTTCGTTTTTTCGCTTGTACTTTTTAGTTGTCTTTGTATAGCAACCTTTTAGTAAGCGTTTTTCGAAATCTTTGTTTTCTTTGGCCTTTTCGCCGTTTTAAGGCTTCTTCTTGTATCCGGGCTTTTACTCGGACCTCGGTGTATTCCCTTTGTTGGGTCCGACCTTGTTATTGGTCGGTTCTTTAAGTTATTTTTGCAACCTCTTTTATTTTGGCTTTTGAGCCTTTTCAGAGTTGCTTTATAACTTCTCACATTAATTTGAACCTCGTCGCTTTATCTTTGCCGACCTTGTGTGGTCTCTTGGCAAATGATTTTTTGCGTTTTGCCGAGCATAAATTAATGCGCCTTGGCGGGATACTTTTCAGGATTTGTTTTATCACGAGAAGGGAAAAAGAAAAGAAAAAGAAAAATTTGATTAGTATTTAAAAAAGAAAGAATATTTACAGAGTGTTTACCCTTGGCTAGGTCGGGTGTTTTTCTTGTCCGGGTGTCTCATTAAAAAACCCTTGTAGGGAAAAAGAGTACACCTCGGGTCAAGTTCTTCTAGCTGTAGTATCGTCTTAGATTACAGGCGTGCCAGGCCCTGGGCAACTCATTGCCTTCTAGGTCGGATATTTTGTAATAGCATGTTCCTAAGACTTCTGTTACCTTGTAGGGTCCCTTCCAATTTGCAGCTAGCTTCCCTTCTCCCGACTTTTGTGTTCCGATGTCATTTCGGATTAGAATCAGGTCGTGAATGGAGAAGCTTCGCTTTATTACTTTCTGATTGTATCTGAGGGCCGTTCGCCGTTTTAAGGCTTCTTCTCGGATCCGAGCTCTCTCTCGGACCTCGGGAGGAGGTCGAGTTCTTCCTTTTGTGCCTGCGGGTTACCTTCTTCGTTGTAGAAGATGACTCTGGGTGACCCTTCATCTATTTCGATAGGAATCATTGCCTCCATCCCGTAGGCTAGTCGGAATGGCGATTCTCCCGTTGTAGAGTGTGGAGTTGTCCGATATGCCCATAGTACCTGGGGGAGCTCCTCGGCCCATGCCCCTTTGGCCTCTTGGAGTCTTCGTTTTAATCCGGCCAAGATGACTTTATTTGCGGCCTCTGCTTGTCCATTGGCTTGTGGGTGCTCGACTGAGGTGAATTGCTGTTTGATTTTTAGCTCGGCCACCAAGCTCCGAAAACTTGTGTCTGTGAACTGTGTTCCATTGTCTGTGGTGATGGAGTAGGGGACTCCGAACCTTGTGACGATGTTTTTGTATAGGAATTTGCGACTTTTCTGAGCCGTAATGGTGGCTAAGGGTTCAGCTTCGATCCACTTTGTGAAGTAGTCGACCCCTACTATGAGGTATTTGACTTGCCCCGGTCCTTGGGGGAACGGGCCGAGTAGGTCAAGTCCCCATTTTGCGAAGGGCCATGGTGCGGTGACGCTGATAAGGTCTTCGGGTGGTGCTTTGTGAAAATTGGCGTGTTTTTGGCAGGGGAGGCATATTTTCACAAATTCCGTTGCGTCTCTTTGCAGAGTCGGCCAGTAGAACCCGGCTCGGACTACTTTTTTGGATAATGCCCGAGCTCCGAGATGGTTCCCACACATGCCTCCGTGGACTTCTTCGAGGACGTTCTTTGTTACTGAGGTCGGGACGCACCTAAGGAGGGGGTTTGAGAATCCTTTTCTGTATAATACGTCGTGAATTAGTGTATAATTCTGGGCGTCTTTCGTGAGTCTTTTAGCTTCCTTTCTTTCGGCGGGAAGAGTTCCCGACTTCAGGTAGTTGAGTATGGGGGTCATCCATCCTTGCTGTTGGTTGGATATATTTAGCGTTTCTTCTTTTAGCACGGAGGGGGATTGTAAGGTTTCCTGGAGGAGACTTCTGTTGTTGCCTCCGGGCTTGGTGCTGGCGAGCTTTGAGAGGGCGTCTGCCCGGGCGTTTTGTTCCCGAGGTATGTGCTGAATCTGTATCTCTGAAAAGTGGCGTAGTTGTGCCTGTGTTTGGTCCAGGTATTTTTTCATGGTGGGGTCTTTGGCCTGGTAGCTTCCATTTACTTGTGATGTGACGACCTGGGAGTCACTGAAGATCGTGATCTTCTGGGCTCCGACCTCTTCGGCTAGCTTTAGACCTGCTAGTAGGGCCTCGTATTCGGCTTGGTTGTTCGAAGCCTGGAACTCGAATTTTAGGGATAGTTCTATCCGCGTTCCTTGGTCGCTTTCGAGTATAACCCCGGCTCCGCTTCCAGTTTTGTTTGAGGACCCGTCGACATACAGGTTCCATGAGAGTGGGGTTCCAGGGGTCTCAGTGTATTCTGCGATGAAGTCGGCTAGATACTGAGATTTTATGGCAGTCCGGGTTTCATAGCGGAGGTCGAACTCGGACAATTCTACTGCCCATTGCAGTATCCGTCCTGCCAGGTCTGTTTTTTGGAGGATGTGTCTCATGGGTTGGTTTGTCCGGATTTTGATGGTGTGGGCTTGAAAGTAGGGACGGAGCCTCCGAGCTGTGAACACTAGGGCGTAGGCGAATTTTTCTATCTTCTGACAGTTTAATTCGGCCCCTTGTAGTGCCTTGCTTACGAAGTATATGGGGTGTTGTCCTCGGTCATTTTCTCGTATTAACGCTGAAGCGATTGCTCGATTTCCAACCGAGAGGTATAGTACGAGTTCTTCTTCTTTTAAAGGTCGGGTTAGGATTGGTGGCTGCCCGAGGAATTTCTTGAATTCTTGAAAGGCTTTTTCGCACTCCGGGGTCCATGAGAAGGGTTTCCCCTTCTTTAGGAGTGAGTAGAGAGGTAGTGACTTTATTGCTGATCCTGCCAAGAATCTTGATAGGGCGGCTAGCCTTCCATTCAGTTGTTGTACTTCTTTGACACATGTCGGGCTCTTCATATTGAGTATCGCTTGGCATTTGTCCGGGTTTGCTTCGATGCCCCTTTGAGTTAGCATGAAGCCTAAGAACTTTCCGGCTTCTGCGGCGAAGGTGCACTTCGTCGGGTTAAGTCTCATGTTGTGTTTTCTGAGGGTGCCGAAGACACTGGTGAGGTCGGTCAGCAAGTTTTTGTCTTCTTGTGTCTTTACCAGCATGTCGTCGACATACACCTCCAGCTGTAATCCGATGTGCTCTGAGAACACTTTGTTCATTAGCCTCTGGTAGGTTGCCCCTGCGTTCTTCAGCCCGAAGGGCATTACTACGTAGCAGTAGTTTGCCCTTGGGGTTATGAACGAGGTCTTTTCTTGGTCGGGTCCGTACATCGGGATTTGATTGTATCCCGAGTATGCGTCCATGAAGGAGAGATATCTATAGCCTGAGGCTGCGTCTACTAAGGCGTCGATGTTTGGTAGTGGATATGGATCTTTGGGGCAGGCTTTGTTGAGATCCGTGTAATCGACGCACATCCTCCATTTTCCGTTGGGCTTTTTTACCAGGACCACGTTTGCGAGCCATAGGGGGTATTTTACTTCCCTAATGAACCCTGCATCTAGCAGTGCTTGTACTTGTTCTTCTATTGCTTGCATGCGCTCGGGTCCGAGCTTCCGGCGTCTTTGTTGGACAGGTCGGGATCCCGGGTACACCGATAGCTTATGGCACATCAGGTCGGGGCTTATGCCTGGCATGTCGGAGGCTTTCCAGGCGAAGAGGTCGGAATTCTCCTTTAAGAGGGTTATGAGTTCCTCTTTTAGGCCTGCTTCGAGGTTTGCTCCTATGTTTGTTATTTTTTCAGGTGTGTTCCCAATCTGGACTTTTTCGGTTTCTCCCTCTGGTTGTGGCCGAAGATCTTCTCGGGCTTGAACTCGTCCGAGTTCTATTGTGTTGACCTCTTTCCCTTTTAGGCTTAGGCTTTCGTTGTAGCATCGCCGCGCTAGTTTTTGGTCGCCTTTTAGGGTAGCGATTCCCTTTGCGGTAGGGAACTTCATACAGAGGTGTGGGGTTGAGACTATAGCTGCCAGCCTGTTTAGGGTTGGTCGCCCAATGAGGGCATTGTATGCTGAAGTGACGTCGACTATGATGTAGTCGATGCTTAATGTTTTGGATTGCTCGCCTCTTCCAAAGGTAGTGTGTAGTGAGATGTATCCTAAGGGATGGATCGGGGTATCCCCTAGTCCAAATAGGTCGGTGGGATAGGCCTTTAGTTCTTTTTCTTCAAGTCCGAGCTTGTCGAAGGCCGTTTTGAACAGGATATCTGCTGAGCTTCCCTGGTCAATCAGGGTTCGATGTAAGTTGGCGTTTGCTAGGATAATGGTGACTACCATTGGATCGTCGTGCCCGGGAATGATCCCTTGAGCATCTTCTTGGGTAAATGAGATAGTAGGTAATTCGGGCAGGGGACTGTCTTCTCGGACGTGATAGACTTCTTTGAGGTGTCTTTTTCGCGAGGATTTGGAGGTTCCTCCGCCTGCAAAACCTCCATTTATCATGTGAACATGTCTTTCAGGGGTTCGCGGGGTTTGTTCGGCCCGATCTTCGTTGTCTCCCCGCCTTCTCTTCCTGGTCTCTCCTCCTTTCTCTGCTATGTATCTGTCGAGTTTTCCTTCTCTGGCTAGCTTTTCTATGACATTTTTTAGGTCGTAGCAGTCGTTAGTAGAATGACCGTAGAGTTTGTGATATTCACAGTATTCGGACCGATCTCTCCCCGCTCTCTTGTGTTTTAGCGGTCGGGGCGGTGGGATCTTTTCGGTGTGGCATACTTCTCTGTAGACGTCTACCAGGGAGACTCGGAGGGGTGTAGTTGTGGTACTTCCGTGGCTTGTCCGAGTTGGGGTCTTCTTTCTTCTTCTGTTCCCGATCCCGATCTCGGAGTGGGTAGGTTGATTCCTTCCTAGAAGAGTCTCTTAGCTGGGAGGTCTCCTCCATGTTGATATATTTTTCTACCCGCTCCTGCACCTCGTATAGGGAGGTCGGGTATCGTTTGGATAGGGATTGGCTAAACGGTCCCTCTTTTAGGCCGTTTGCTAGTCCCATGATGGCTGCTTCTGTGGGCAAGTGTTGTATGTCCAGGCAGGCTTTGTTGAATCGCTCCATGTATTCTCGGAGAGTTTCTTGGTTACCTTGCTTGATCCCGAGTAGACTGGGGGCATGTTTTGTCTTGTCCTTTTGAATAGAGAATCTTGTTAGGAATTTTTTGGTTAGGTCTTCGAAGCTGGTGATCAATCTTGGTGGCAGGTTGTCGAACCACTTCATGGCTGACTTGGTGAGAGTGGTGGGGAAGGCTTTGCACCGAATTGCGTCGGAGGCGTCGACTAGGTACATTCTGCTTCTGAAGTTGCTGAGGTGATGACTTGGATCGGTGGTGCCGTCGTAGAGGTCCATATCGGGTGGTTTGAAGTTTCGCGGTACCTTCTCCTTCATGATCTCTTGCGTGAAGGGATCGTGGTTGCCCTCGGTGGTGGTGCCGCGTTCTGTCCGGTCTTTCAGGTTGGCCTCTATTTTCCGCAGTTTTTCTTCTAATTCTCTGCGCTTTCGAGCTTCCCTTTTCAAATCTTGTTCAGTTTCTTTCTGCTTTTTTATGTCTTCTTCGAGTTGTTTTAGTCGGTCTTGTTGTGCTCGGACTGCTTCTAGAATTTCCGAGCTCCTCTCTTTTTCGGAATTTTGTGGATCTTTGTTTGGGGGTGATGTTTTTGGGCGATTCTGTTTGTTTCCTCCTGGAGTGCGTGGTGATAGAGGGCTGTCCGGTTGTTCTCCGGTGTCAATTTCGTCCTCTTGTTCAGATGCAGCGTGGCCATTGTTGAGAGGGTCGTCCGCCATGATAGAGGGATGACTTCCAGGTCCCCGGCAACGGCGCCAATGTTCCGAGGGTTACCTGAAACGTGTAGCTCGGTCGTCTGGAGAGGCCCGAGGTGGGGGTCCAGGGACCCGAACTTGATATGCGGAGTGGTTGGTGGTTGTACCTGCAATGACACTCCGATGCTTAAGTTAGCATGGGTCCAAGCAGATATGCGTAGAATGTGGAATGAATGCCATACCTGGGTGCTCCAGTGTATTTATAGTAGTTGGCCGTGATCTTCTCTGGATAAGATATTCTTATCTTATCTTATCTTTTGGGAGTTTATCTCTATCTTTGCGGAACCGCCTCTTCTAGGCCTTTTTCGGCCTTTAGGTTTTGGGCTGCGTTCCTTTTGATGGGCCTTCCTTGCTTTTTGTCTGAGGTCCGACCTTTAGGCGTGAGCCTTAGGACGAGGTCGGACCTTTTATGAATTTGCCGAGTTGGAGGAGCCCGGTCAGGGTATGAACACTAAGAATAAAGAGGGACAAGAAAAGGGTATGAATATTTATTCAATGCAAAGAAACTATATGCACCTATCTATATGAATGCAACTAAATGCAAGATGATTCTACCTACTTGGTGAAAAGCAAATCAATCTCCAAGAACATGTATGAACAAGTAGGGCAAAGGTCATATGACGACTCACAAACTCCACCAATTCAAATATCAAAATAAAGTTCAAATAGACTTGCAAGAAGAAGGCTCATGAAAGCCGGGAACAAGGAATTGAGCATCGAACCCTCACCGGACGTGTATCCGCTCTAGTCGCTCAAGTGTATAGGGTTGATCACTTAATTCTCCTCTAATCATGCTTTCCAAGATTTGTTTTTCATCTAACAATTAACAATTATTCAATGCATGCATACATTCATCATGAGGACTTATTCATAGGTTGTAATGGGGCTAGGGTCAAGGTAAGGATGTATATGGTCAAGTGAGCTTGAAATTTGTATCTTTGATTAGCCTAAGCTCTCACTAAACACATATAACAACCTATACAATTCTAATACAATGCCTAGCTACCCATGATTCCCACTTTTTCACATACTCATGCATTCTTTTTAATTCACATTCCATATGCATTGATTTTTATTGAACTTTACTTTGGGGCATTTTTGTCCCCTTTTTATTTCTTTTTTCTCTCTTTTTTTTCTATATTTTTTTTATATATACATGTTGTATTTCTTTTTCTTTATCATATATATATTTTTTTAAAGTAGATACAAACATATCAATGCATATGGTTTTATATATAGTGCATGAATATGTACCCAATTCCCAATATTTTTAACAAAAATAAAAATCACACTTTTACCTCAACCAATGTCCCAAGTTTTCCATACCCAAATAATACACACCTTCACTAGCCTAAACTAATCAAAGATCCAAATTAAAGACATTTATTTTTTTTCACTTGGGGTAGTGATGTGATAAAATTAAGAACAAAAGAGATTAAATAGGCTCAAATTTGGCTAACAATGGTTGATAAAAGGTAGGCTATTTTGGTAAGTGAGCTAAATGAAATGATGGCCTCAATCATATAAATGCATGTATACATGGAATAATGGACATAAAGAATCAAACAAATCAATGATTACAATCATCGAAAGAGAACAATGCACACAAGAATGGAAAATAAGTGGTTATAAAATGTAACCACACAATTAGGCTCAAAACTCACATGCTTGTGTTCTTAGCTCAAAAACCATGTTCCAAAATATATTCTTCAAACAAGTCTATCACAAAAAAAATTTTTCAAATTGGTAGGGTGCCCTAAAACAAATTTTCTTGGAAAAGATATCATCACCCTAACCAAGTAGCCCTAATAAGAAAGAAGTGGTCAAATATGTACAAATTCTAACTAACATGCAACCTATCATGCAATGCAACAACTAACTAACAAAGACAAAAATTGAAAAATTGGTGTTGAAAAATGAAGCTGTTACCCATGGAGATCGGTCGGACGACCTCCTCACACTTAGAAATTTTCACCGTCCTCGGTGCATGCAAAGAAGAGCAAGGTAGACGGGTTGCTACAATTGATGAGTTTCTTCAAAAGGTTGTGCGGGTGAACTTGTTTGTTGCCCCATTTAGAAGCTTTTCCTTTTCTTTCCTTCTTGGTGGCCAACCTAAAAGGAAAGAGAAAGAAAGAAAGTTAAGCCTACATCAAAGATATCAAAGCAATAAAACGTAGGCGGGGGCTAATGCCAAATAAAAGTAAGGTTCTCACTACATGTTAGCTATGCATGTAAGTGAGAGAACAATATAAGCTAAGGGTATATCAACTAATACTTGATGCAAGAGAAAAGTCAAAGTATGAAGAGCATGTTGCATCGAGCTTAAACAACAAAGAGTGGGTCATGAAGGACATGTAAGCTCATATCAATGCACAAAAGATACAAGGATCATCAAGGGTTAAGCATTGAATTAGAAATTTCATTACCCATCAATATCAAACAAGTCAAGAAGCACCAAGATTAACCAAGGAATTCTCAACAATTGAGTAGGGAAATGCAACACCATTATTAAAATAAGAAACTCAAAAAAATAAGGTAAAAATAAGCTACGAAAACAAAATAAAAATGGAAAGAGTGGAAGTATACGAATGCAATGGCAAAAGAAAATAGAAGAGGGAAAAAAACTCTTTTTTTTTTACCGGCGCGGACGCGCAAAGTGCGCACACGCGCGGGTGGCAGGCACAGGATAGGCACAAAAGTGGCACAACTCTCTGGAAAATGTACCAGGAGTGCAAATGGGCGATCGGCGCGCGCGCACAAGGTGCGCTAGTACGTCGATCTGCGAATTGCCAAAAGGGCGCGTACGCGCCAGGTGCGCACACGCGTGGTTGGTTTGTGCCTTAGGCATGGTGCTGGCGCAGTGTAGGCGCAACTCTCGGGTCAATGTATGGAGGGGTAATTTTTTTCAATCCATGCGTCCGCGCACATGGCGTGCTCGCGTGGATGGTCGAAAATGCTTGAGGTGCGCGTACGCGCCAGGTGCGCGCAAGCGCGGGTTGGTGCTCTGCTTTTCAAAATTTTTCATGTTCTTACACCAATCCAAGCATTCCAAACTTCCAAACAGCTACCCAGACACCATAAAAGCCTTATTTAACCTACTAAACTACCAAACAAACCTAACAAATCAATTAAAACATGAAATTAAACTAATTACCAATATGTACAAAAGAGAAAATGAAAAGATATTACCATGGTGGGGTGTCTCCCACCTAGCACTTTTGTTTATTCTCCTTAAGTTGTACTTATGGGGAGCTCCTCTTAAGGTGGCTTGTGCTTGTAACCTTCTTGGAACATCCACCAATGCTTGAATCTCCAATAAGCTCCATCCTTCAATGTTAATATCTTCAAGCCTTGATGGAGTTCTTCACAAACCATGAGCTCCCAAAGTTGATTTTTCCTGTGCGATCCGGGATCCCACACTTTGTTTTGACACCCATCTTCAAATTGATCATCACGATCCCACTTGGGTGGTTTAGCCTTGGAATTCTCAATTAAGCACCCAAACATTCTCCTAGACCCATGCAATTTGGTTCTACACCAACCATTGCCATTCAACTTCGAGCATGCAACCATAATGAACCTTGAATGATGTTTCCAACCACTACACAACTCTCTCTTACTCTTAACTCCACAAAGAGCTCTAAGTTGACCATCATTTTCAATCAAACCATATTCAAGTGGGAAAGTAAAGATTAGAGATAAGGATTTTACCCACTTGAATGTTGTGTAAGATGGTGACTTAGGCAGGAGGACCTCCCCACACTTAGACAATGCGAGGTCTACTCCCTTGTGCTCTTTCTTGACTACCTCCACCTCCTTGCAAGCTTCTTCAGTTCCAATTCCTTGCTCACCAACTTCTTCTATACACCCTTCATTGCTCAAACCATGTGTTGGAGGTTGTGCATGGTCCTCCTTGTCATCAATTTCACAACACAATGAAGGAGATTCATCAATTCCAAAAGACTCATTAGTTGGTGTGGAATCATCTTCAATGATGGAGCTTGCTTCTTGCTCAACCTCCTTCTCTTGGTGGCTTCCTTCCAATTCAATCCCTTCTTCATTGTTTACCAAGGGTACGGGAGGTGAGGTATCTTCTTCCTTACCCTCTATGTCAAACCCAATTGGAGTGGATTCAATTGTGTATAAGAATTCTTCAATGATTGAATCCATCTCTTGGTCAACCTCTTCGAAGGCTTCAACCACTTCTTCCGGTTCAATTGTCTCATCTTCCTCCCATTGTGGCAATTCTTGCTTCAACTCCTCTTCTTCACCTTGAAGCTCTAAACTCACTTCCTCACTAAGCTCCTCGGTTGCTTCTCCACATTCATCAATGGGAGTTCCTTGATTGCTTAGTTGGGAGGAGGCCATGTTGCTAACGACTTCCACTAGGATAGCCATCTTGGCTCCTAGCTCCTTAAACTTCTTTTTATCCTCCTCGTGTCGCCTTAAGATATGAGATTCAAGATCTCTCAATTCTTGCATGGGGGCTTCATCGGGTGGTGATGGAAGAGAGGATTCATTGTTTGGGAGGAAAGGTTCATAATCGGAAGTTGGTTCATCTTGGTAAGGGTATGGAGGTGGTGTATATTAAGGTGGTTCTTGAGAGTGATTGTGTTGGAATAGTGGTGGTTCCATGTGTGGTTCATATGGTTCATAAGGTGGTTGGTATGGTGGATAGGGATTAGGGTCATAATGAAGTGTTTGGTGGTATGGGGCTTGTGAGTAAGGGGGTTCAAAGTCATGTTGAAAGGGTGGTTCATAGGCATGTGGTGGTGGTTGTTGACAATCACAATAAGGGTCACCACATCCATTAGATTGATATGCATTAGGATGAGAATTATACCCATAAGAAATCGGAGGCGGTTGTTGCCAATAAGGTTGATCAATCCCTTGAGGCTCCTCCCATCTTTGATTGTTCCATCCTTGACGTACATCCTCATTGAAGCTTTCATTTCCTACAACATAGTTTGAACCAAACTCATACCCAAAGGGGTGAGAATTCATGATAGAAAATAAAAACAAAAACTAACAAAAATAAGCAATAAAGTCCTAAAGCTAACAAAAACTAACAAATAAGCAAAAGGCAAACATATTCACAATATTCACAATAGCCAATAACATAACACCATTGCAACTCCCCGGCAACGGCGCTATTTTGATTTAAGAAAATTGTCGTGGTATAGAATTTCCTCAATTGAATGAATTCTCGTTGCAAGTATAGTTCTACACCAACAAACAATCCTCCCAATCAAAAATATTGGTTGTCACATGTACAAACCCCAATGAAAATTAACCGAAGTATTAAGACTTCGGGTCGTCTCACAAGGAATTGCAATGAAGTGCTTAATTATTGGCTATGGGGATCACGGGGGGTTTGGTTGATAGTTGGGCAAGAAAATTAAGGACAAGAAAAGTAAAAAGAGCAATTAATAAAGAGAGACATTCATGGTAATAGATTGAGATCATAGGCTTTCTATCCTAGTCATGCATGATTAGTTCATCTTATTTAGTTAACTCCAACAAATAGGGAGAATGTCAAACACGATTAACCAATCATGTCACAATAATAAACAAGAATTTATCTCATTACGTCAACTCCAACAAATAAGGAAAAAGTCTAATGAGACTAGCTAATCTCAATCCAAAAGTCCTAATCGACTTACTAATTAAACTAGCAAAAGATTAGCGTCAATAGAAATAATCTTCCATAAGTCCTAATCAACTCACTAATTAAATTAGCAAAAGATTAGCGTCAATGGAAACAATACTAGCTAACAACTCTAGATTACCAACATGAGTTGGGTTTCCATGACTCAAGATTGCCCAATCACTCTTTCCAAGCCAAGAATGCTCAAAATCTACTTTAACATCCTACCAAGCATTTTGTCAAACACTTGGTAGGCATAAAAGGAAAGCATAGTAAATTGATGACAAGAGTAAAATCTAACAACAATTGAATGTAAGAAATCAATAACAACAATCAAAAGAAATAAGATCTAAATGAATTACTTCAAATTACACTAAAAGAAAATAGGATGAACAAAAGTAGATCTACAAACAAAGTAGAAGAAAGTAATAACAACAATGGAAGAATGATAAATGTAACAACAAGGAATTAAGAAGAAGGAGTAGAAGAAAACATGAATTAAAACTTAGATCTAAGAACTAAACCTAATCATAATCCTAATTCTAGAGAGAAGTGAGAGTTTCTCTCTCTAGAAACTAAGCTAAAGCATAATGAAACTAAACTATGACTAAGTGTGTTCATTCCCCCCTCAATCCTTGGGTTCAATAGTATCATAAATGGGTTGTATTGGGCCCAAAATGAGCTGCAAAATCGCTGGGGGCGATTTCATTAAGGTGGGCCACGGATAGCATCGGCGCACGCGCAAAGTGCGCGTGCGCGCCCCTGAATGCGAAACAACATATAGCAAACTTTATATCATTTTGAAGCCCCAGATGTTAACTTTCCAACGCAACTGGAACCGCCTCATTTGGACCTTTGTAGCTCAAGTTATGGTCGTTTGAGTGCGAAGAGGTCGGGCTTGACAGCTTTACAGTTCCTTCATTTCTTCATGAGTTCTCCCACTTTGCATGCTTTTCTCCTCACTTCTTCCATCCAATACTTGCCTTATGAACATGAAATCACTCAACAAACACATCAAGGCATCAAATGGAATTAAAGTGAATTAAAATCACCAATTTTAGGGCCTAAAAAGTATGTTTTCATATTTAAGCACAAATCAAGGGAGAATTGCAAAACCATGCTATTTAATTGAATAAATGTGAGAAAAGGTGATAAAATCCCCCAAAATAAGCACAAGATAAACCACAAAATCGGGGTTTATCAGAAGGCAAATGTAGTGGCAGATGCGTTAAGTCGGAAGTCGTTGTATGCGGCTTGGATGATGCTTCAAGAAGACAAGTTGCTCAAGGGATTCGAGAGTCTGAAAATTGGTGCTCGAGAAGTATCTGAAACTCTGTGCTTGAGCTGATTAGAAATCTCAAGTGACTTTAAGTCCGAACTCCTAAAGGCCCATGAGAATGATGAAGCGCTATGGAAGTTGTTACCAGCTATTGAGCAAGGGAAACAGTGGAGAGTGTTGGAGGATAAGGATGGGTTATGGAGATTCAAGGGTAGGATCATTGTGCCGGATGTTGGTACTTTGAGTCAAGATATCTTAAAGGAGGCACACAAAAGCGGATTCTCCATTCACCCGGGAAGTACTAAGATGTACCATGATCTAAATGCGATGTTTTGGTAGCCGTGTATGAAGAATGATGTGGCGGAATATGTCTCAAAGTGCTTGACTTGTCAAAAGATGAAGATTGAACATCAAAGACCTTCCGGGATGTTGCAATCTTTAGAGGTTCTGCAATGGAAGTGAAAAAGTATTGCAATGGACTTTGTGTCGGGATTGCCAAGAACTAGGGCTGGTTTTGGTGCTATCTGGGTGATTGTGGACCGACTGACGAAGTCATCTCACTTTTTACCCATTCGGATGACTTACACCCTTGAGGAGCTAGCACGTTTATGCATAAAGAAAATTGTGAGACTTCATGGTGTACCTGCTACTATGTTCTCTAATAGAGATCTCCGTTTCACTTCAAGGTTCTAGGGTGCATTTTAGAAAGCTTTCAGGACCCGAGTAAGCTTGAATACAGCTTACCATCCTCAAACAGATGGTCAATCTGAGAGGACGATCCAGACACTAGAGGATATGTTGAGAGGTTGTGTTTTGGACCAACCGGCGAGTTGGGATCAGTATATGCCGTTAGTAGAGTTTGCATACAATAATAGTTACCATGCGAGAATTGGAATGGCTCCGTATGAGGTTTTGTATGGAAAGAAATGTCAATTTCCGCTATGTTGGTATGAAGCTGGAGAGAAAGGCTTGTTGGGGCCGGAAATGATAGCTGAGACCACTGAACAAGTCAAAAAAATTCGAGATAGAATGCTTGCGATGTAGAGTCGTCAGAAGAGTTATGCCAATCAGAGGCGAAAGCCCTTGGAATTTGAGGAAGGAGACCATGTTTTCCTTAAGGTTACTCCAACTGTAGGAGTAGGAAGGGCAATCAAAGCAAAGAAGTTGAATCCTCGATATATTGGTCCATTTCAGATCTTGGAAAGGATTGGACCAATGGCGTATTGGATGGCTCTACCACCTCATCTTTCGAACCTGCACGACGTGTTTCACGTGTCACAGCTTCGGAAGTATACTCCTGATGCTAGCCATGTGTTAGAACCTGAATCGGTTCAGTTAAGAGAAAATTTGACGCTTCCGGTAGCTTCGGTCAGAAGTGATGATACTAGTATCAAACGATTGCGTGCAAAAGAGGTTTCATTAGTCAAAGTGGCATGGAGTCGAGGCGGTGTTGAGGAACACACTTGGGAACTTGAGTCAGAGATGCGAACAGATTATCTGCACTTATTCTCAGGTAATTGAATTTGAATTTTATGGGCAAAATTCCCTATTAGGTGGGAAGAATGTAAAACCCGGTTAATTAATGGCTAATTAACCCATAAAAGAGAATTTATTCTAGAAAGCAAAAAATGTGATTTTTATGGCAAAATATGATAGAGGAGATTGAGACGAGAATTTCGATACCAATTTTGTGGAATTCGGACCAAGATTGGACCAAACGGGATAAACTGGGCCAACCAGATCCATATTGGGCCCTTGGCCCAACTAAACTAAACCTAATACACTCATTTCAGCACTCTCTCTCCTCACATAACACTCTTACACACTGAAAATGGTGGCCAAAGGGGGAAGAACACTCTCTCAAGTTATTTCCCTCATTTGATCTTCAAACCACCATAACTTTTGATCTAGAGCTCCAATTGCCGCACCTTTGCGGCCACGCATTCACCGCGAAGAGCTCTACAAAACCCAGACAATCAATCTTGAGGTAAGCCACAGTTTGCTCTTCGAAATTCCAGCTTTGATTTCAAATTTTTTTTTTGTGAAATGTTGAGATTTGTGAGCTCCTTGTGTTATAGGACCACATTAACTTGAGGGAAAGGCTTGTTCTTGTGTCCTTGAACCTTGGGTAAGCTAAGATATCTCAAACCCTAGTGAGAATGTTGAATTTGTGGTTTTGGGTATTGAGCTCTTCTGGTTTGGTATGATATTGTGGCTTAGGCATTTTATATATGTGTATTGGAGCTTGATTGGTGATTTTGGAAAGCTTGAAAGAGGGTTTTGTTTGCAAAAATCTATTCTTGGAGGTGTTGAGACCTTGAGAGCTTGACGAAAAGTGGTTTGGAAGTGCTTCGGTTGAGCTTGGGAAATCAGCTAAGGTATGGTCTCGGTTTCTCATATCTAATATATAATGTGGTGGGAAATACTTAGGCTAGAGGCCCTAAGATAGGCATTAAATTGTTGATGTTGTTGAATGGTTGAGATATATGATGTGGTCATATATGTGATTATGATTTTTGATGCCTTGAAGGTATGATGTATGAGAAATATGCATGTTGTGATATATGCTTGATAATTGATTTAGGTTGAATTGTGGGTGAAACCATGTTGATGGTGAGTATGATATTGGTTATGTGCAACGATGGTTAATTGGAAATGGTGTTGTTGAAAATTGGCATCAGGAAGAGTATATGACATGTAAATGTGTTTGAGTTTGAGCCACTTGGGTGAAGTGGGTTAAAAATGATGGGAAGGTATTTTTGTGAATTGTGGTAGAGTGTTAATGTGTGGGTTGACGAGGCTTGATGTTGTTTTTGGTGTATTTTGATTGATTTCAAAAAGGGATGAAATTGGCATGATTATGATTGATTTTGGAAAGGGTTGGAAATTGCTTGTTTTGAAAATGGCACTTTGGGTGTGTGTAGTTCAAAGATTAAATTTTATTACCAAGTAATCTCATTCCTAGGTATTATATTCCTAGGAATAAGATTACTTGGAATATATGATTTTCATATTTGGTTGTAAAATTTAATACACTGGAATATTATGTAATAATCCTAGGAATGACTAAATTTTTGTTTGGTTGAGTTTAAATATCTTGGTCATATTATGTAATATGTCAAAATTACCCTTAATCATTCAAATTAAAATATTAATGACTAAAAGTTAAATATTTTTTAAGTTTACTAAAATACCTCTAATAATAAATATTTTTAGTTAAAATTATTATTGATTCTAATTTTTTTTAAATTTACTAAAATACCCCTAATAACAAATATGTTTAGTTAAATTATTATTGACTCTAAATTTTTTACTAAAATATCCGTAATAACAAATATTTTTAGTTAAAATTATTATTGATTCTAATTTTTTATAAATTTACTAAAATACCCCTAATAACGAATATGTTTAGTTAAATTATTATTAACTCTAAATTTTTTACTAAAATACCCCTAATAACAAATATATTTAGTTAAATTATTATTGACTCTAAAATTTTTTAAATTTACTAAAATACCCCTAATAATTAACAAATATCTTTAGTTAAAATTATTATTGATTCTAAATTTTTTTAAATTTACTAAAATACCCCTAATATCAAATATCTTTAATTAAAATTATTATTGATTCTAATTTTTTTTAAATTTACTAAAATATCCCTAATAACAAATATCTTTAGTTAAATTATTTTTGGATATGAAAAGAGAAAGCTACAGGGTGCAAGGTCATGATCACACTTATGTAATGTTATAATTAATTAAGATTACGAAACTGAGAGGGGCCAAGACACAATCCTTTCTTTGGATGGTATTATTATTATTATTATTATTATTATTATTATTATTATTATTATTATTATTATTATTATTATTATTATTATTTACTCTCACAGTTACACTTGAATGATTACTAGTCCTTGATAAGAGGTTATATAATTATTATTTGTTTCTAATATGTTAGCTTGTAACTACTACTTTTTCAGTCTTTCTCTGGAGCAATTCATGCTCCTCCACATCCTGCTCTGTCCTATGAATAAGCTATGAGAATACAAAGCAAAGGGACTGGCGTGTTTACTCTACGGTCTTTATGAATCCTTATGCCACAAGAATCAAACCCAAAATTTCATAATGCAGACCCAAAAACAATAACAATTCTAAGTCACAGCATATGACTGAAAACAGAATCAACAAAGAAAAAATAAACACAACTCTATCTTATAATCTCAGCATTCAACCTTTGATTCAATCCATCATAGCCTTTGGGCATTTGTTCGTTCCCATCGTAAATAGTAAAAACTAGTCATAAAATTAGTAATAACGAGTTTTATCCAAATTTTCACAGAAATATTTTTTAGTGGATTGAAAACCAGATCGAAAATTCAAGATAGACAGATAAATTTCTCTCAATCCATTTTTATATTTGTAGTGTGAATTTTATAATTATTTTTTCTATTTTCTATCGACAACAGGACAGTGGCACTCAACATCAATGAGAATGCTGTTCAGCTATGCACTTCTTGTGTTCTGTACTTTGATAATAATCAAATATACATGTGTTATCGGCTATCTTTCCCTCAAGAAATAACTTTAAGCTACACCTATTAATCCTTAACTACATTGAGATAATAGAACATAAATCTAATTTTGAGACATGCTCTTGAACAACGTATCAAGTGTAAATCTTAGCAATTTTGTTAATTTTAAGTTAGAAATTGGAGATACACACCTAGTAAAACAAGGAAGCTACAATCTCTCGATAAATAATACAATAGTTGTGGTTTTTAGCCAACCTGAAAATTGACAGGCTCCTATGGCTCAGACTTAACAAGCTCCTCGACAGAATTTCGGTAATTAGCAATCAAGTCTATGTAACAAGAAGAAAAATAAATACGTGTTTAGCATCAAAATTTAAAGCTGCTTTGATTTCTTCCAAATGTTACAGAGCATCTTCACAGATATGTATGCAGTTCTCAGTTGTCACACCCCACAAGAAACATATGATTAGTAAAACTAGGTTAGAGTTATCTTTTTTTAGCTCTCAGTGACATAATTGCAAATATCTGGCAGAGTAAAAGAATTGCAAGCAATTTTGGTTCTTGAAAAACAATAAAAAATAGCAAACACATGACTAGGTGATGTGCTCCAAAACTCAATCACCAATTCACCATCTAACCTTCATTTTCTCCCCTTAAATTTCAAACACCAAAACTTAAAAGCACTCACTATGGAAAACAACTTTTCAACTTGTGACCTTATGCAAACTTAACAACGATGTTAACTACCTCAGATCAGTGTCATCATCAAAACATCAGAAATTTGGTGTCAAAAACATCGTAATCATCAACTTACATACCTTATTCGGAGGGTAGCCCCTGTTTTCAGCATTAATAGCAACCAATTTGCTCTTATTTAGTATCCCCTGCAACCAATAGAAGAAAGTGAAAGAGGGCAAGAGAGAGAGAGAGAGAGAGAAAGAGAGATAGAGAGAGATCGAAAGTGAAAGAGAGACAGAGGGATAGAGAAAGAACCGTATGCGAAGCACTAGAGAAACGGTGGCAAAGCTTCCTCGTCGACGGCGAACTCGACGCCAAGCAAGAGAGTGACGGAGGAGAGAGACCAAATGCAAACACGCGACGCAGAGGATCCGGCTAGAGGCGCGGCAGCGACGACGGCAAGCATACAATCGCGGTGAACTGATGTGAGCTGCGATGATGGAACACGAACGTAAACGAATGATTGAAGTGAATTTCCTTCTAGAATAAGGTGACGGGTGGTTGTGGAAACTCAAATCGGCGGCGAGACGGTGCTGACGCCGGTGGAGCTTCCATGAATTTGGGGAAGAAGCTTGGCTAGGTTTTAGTTTCGATGGGGGAAGGGCTCTGCTAGGGTTTTGGTTTCTAATCAAATGAGGAGTAAAAATCTGAAAAGAAGGGTTGGAGTGAAATTAACAAGGGTATTTTGGTCTTTTCACTTTATTATACACATTCCATTCCCATTGGAATTAAAGATAACCAGGGGGGAGATGGGAATGAAATGGGTTGGATTTTGATTCCAGGGAATAAAATATACCCAGGAATAATTTTTTAAATCTTGAACCAAACATGGGAATAAGATATTCCCATCTCAAAATTCCTGGGAATATACTTGTATTTCCTCCAACCACACACACTCTTTATGGTTTTGTATGAAAATATGGTTGTTGGGCATAATTTGACGGGACATAACTTGCACTCCGGATCCCCGTTTTGTGCCAAACTTGTTTAGAAGTGAAACTAGATCTAGAATGTTCATGCCGTTCGAAGAACTAGCAAAAAATGTTTTGAAATGAAGAAGTTATGTCTGTTGGAAGATTGTGGGTTTAATCTGTGGATCCTGCAGCCTTTAACTTAGAAAAATTTTTCGCAGAATAATCCCCCATGCGTAGGCGTGCTTGACGTGTACGTGTCATTTTTCAAGAAGGCATCATCCACGCATGCGCGTCGATGTGCTATACCCAATGCCCAGCCATTCTTCCCGAGAGTTGTGCCAATTTTATGCGTGGGGACAAACGCACCCACGCGTACGCGTGGCTGACGTGTACGCGTCAATTGGCTGTTTTTCAATCCACGCGTCCGTGTGGACGACGCATACGCATCGATGAACTCTAAGGTCATCCACACGTGCGCGTGGAGGATGCGTACGTGTGGCCCTGTTTTCATCCTAAAGTTGATTTTTGAGTTTTAAAAGCCAAATTTCATACTTATAAGCCTCCGATATCACCACTTATGTCTTAAATCATTATGATATGCCTAGTAATGAGGAAAGGAGCTAGGGGATGTGGTAACTTACAAGTGAAGCAAGAGGAAAAATGAATGATCAATGAGGATCAAGATGATTATATGAGATGCGGAGGATGGCGGTGGAAGTGTTGTATGTGCCATGAGCCGATGGGCTAAATTGTTTATGAATTGGCTGGTTTTGGATTGAACAACAAGCAGGATGGCTGAGTTTATTGCCGTGTTACGGCGGAGCCATGATTATGGCTAAGTATAAATGCATATATGCTATTGAATGAAATGTGAATGTTGCACTTCCACTATCTGAGATACAAAGTTTCCTTGGGTGGAAGCAGTGGCTAGCCACCACGTGCTCTAGGTGGAGACTCGATACTCTACTGACCCTATGTCGTAAGGGTGGCTGGACACTGTGAAAGTTCTGGATGAGCTCGCCCCCGTGAATATACACCAGTGAGGGTGTTGGATATGGATCATGATTACGATCACGATTTTGTTGAGTATAACTCGAGTTTGGGATGCACGACAGAGGGACAGTCCAATGGTTAGCTACCAGGACTTGTCGGGTTGGCTATATAATCGACAGATGATATCATCAGCTATTAGGGACAGGCCTTCATCATATGCATACTATGTGAATTGTTTAAGATTGCCTATTTGACTGCATATTACTTGCTATTTCTCTAAATGCCATATCTGTTCCTACTTGTATATCTCTTGTCTGAAATAATTGTGTTTGCCATATTATACTCCTGCTGGTGATTGGGGAGTCTGAAGGATTTAGAAAGGGAAGTATTGGTTAGTCTAAAAAATCCTTAATCAGCTGCCATTTATGTTTTAGCTTGTTTATAAGCTTTGATTTTATTTGGAGGAAGTGCTAGGATTGCCTTCGACTTTCCTCTAATATTACATGTCATATATGTGGGGACTTTACCATGCTGGGAACCTCTGATTCTCACCCATGCGGATTTTGTGGTTTTCAGATGCAGGACGTGAGGCTTTTCGCTGACGCATGCTGGAGACTTCCGGATTAGCGAAGATCCTTTATCTCGGGACTCTGTTTTGGTTTACATGTTTTGTTTAGATACTTTTACCTCCATTAAGTAATACAAAATGTGATGACTCCTCTTAGAGGGGATTTTGGAGAATAGGTTTCTGTGTTTATGTCCCTTTGGGTTTTCATTGGGGTTTCCTATTTTATTTACATGTATATATTGTTATGCTCGGACCGGTTATCTTCGCAACCGGATTTTGAGTTTTGATATTTTTGTTTTTGACACTCTTGTGTATATATATAATGTCGCGTTGGTTTATCCTTGTTCGTTATGTCATCGATCAGAGTGTTGCGCTTTTGAGTTATGATTTTTGTTCTACCCCTTTTTCTTCAAAGGCTCCTAGTTATAATCATTATTCACACTACTATATGTACTAAATTTTTATTTTTAGATGTCGTAGTACCTTGCCATCTCTAAATTATGACTTATGCATAAGACTCTGTGGTAGGGTGTTACATGCTGGACGGAGCAAGTGAAGGAGTGAGGAAGGAGCTCAATACCGAGAGGCAAAGAAAGGAAAAAGAGTACTAAGTGAGTGTTGAGCTTAGATTATGGTTACCCTTTTTTTTAATTAATAAACGAGTCGGTGTCATTTTTTTCAAAACATGAAAATTAGTCGAATTTTGATTCAATTCGATTGACTGGCTAATTTTTTACTAGTTCAACAGTCTAATTACGATTTTTAAAATAAACAATTATATCTTTTGACCAAATAGCTTTTTTTGCCAGTTTCTGATTTCGACCGATTAGTTCAAACTGATTTTTAAAATCTTAATATATAATAAGTCATGCTCATGTGCCTTTGATGGCATATCTATAATATCTATTATATATTAATAAAATGATATTTCTTCAATTAATAGCGTAACTGGTGTGACATATATAACAATATATAAAATTAATACAAAGAGTTGACCGTGATTTTGGTGTCCAATTCTTTTGGATTATATTTACCTTCTAACAATCATTTCATAAAGCAAATTATAAGGATAAAATAGTCATAAATTTTATTTTAAAAAATCTAATAACCTCCTACTAAAATAAAAACAGTTTTGTTACTCCTATAATCATAATAACATATCTTCTAACAAAAAAAATACAGACTATCTGTAAATTGCTAATAAATCAAAAAATAGACTAATGTGATCATTAATGTCTTCATATTCTTCACCATCCTCATATATTGTTTAATTCTATATTAGTTTTAATTTATATCCTTTATTTTATCAATGTCTTCACATTTTTCACCATCTTCATATTTTGTTTAATTTTATGTTAGTTTTAGTTTATATCTTTTTATTTTTGGTACCTTGTCCTCTCACCAGTAGTTTGTTCTCACTCTAATTATTCTATTAAATTTTTTTTTGTAATTTCTTTAAAAAATCTATCATTTTTGTTCTTCATGCACCTTTCTGTATTTCTCTTACCTGTTGTCGCCTTCTTCTTTCTTTAACACCCTTAATTGTAGCACCTCTGTTGTCTTCCATTGCCTTCACACACTACAGTTGCAAATTTCATTCAATTTTAGAGTAGTTACTACTTTTATGTATAACTTTCACTTACATTTTTTCTTCTCTTTAGTTCACTTATCTAATTTATATTTTCAGCCATTCCTTTATCTTTTAATTAATTTCCAACTTTTCACGTAAAAAATAGTATTATATCTTTTTCTTTTATCAATTTGATGTAGAAAGAAATAGTTTCTTTTTATCTTATCAACAATTTGATATATAAAGAAAACGTTTTTTTTATGTGATATGTATTCTTATCTTTGTTTACATATCTTTATCTATCAATGATGAATGAAGAAGTTTCATAAATATTTTATTAACTTATTTTTTTTCTTTAAATTAATTCGCAATAATATATTTTTTAATTTTTTAAATTATTGGTTATGTAGAGTATTATATTTAAAATTTGAGTACATAAATATTTACTCTGAAATTAAATTAAATTATTAATTTTGTCTGCTACAATATCATTTTTTTTACATAGGCTAAGTTACTAGATTGAGATATATAAAAAATACAAGAAAATTTACACCTATTAAGAGTTCGTTAAAAATATTAATAGGTTAATTTCCTAAACTATCTAAACTATTAATTATGCAGAGTATTGAATTTTGACATTTGATTATATAGAGCACTAGATTTGACATTTATTAATTTTTGAAATTATATTGCAAAAAAATAATTAATTTAATATTATTTATTTGTCAAATGATTGGTATATAAAAAATGCAAAAAATCTGTACCTACCAATGGTAGACGTAAAAATCTCCAAGAATATTTTGTTAATTCATTTTAAATATATTTTTTATTTTTTTTTGTTAGTTCTTATCTTAAATTGACATATAACACAATACATGTAGGAAGATAAAAACCTTGTTAATTGATTTTGTTAATTTTTTTATTTTTAATTTCTTTTATATTGGATAATATTATTTTTTTTATTAATCATTAAATTGACATATAACATTTAAATGTTACAAAATAAGAATTATGTTATATATTTTTTTATTATTTCAACCTTCATAATTATTTTTTCTCTTTATTTTTCTATGTCTTGGCCATGTTAGTTTTAATTTATTGTTTTTCTTTTATATATATATATATATATATATATATATATTCTATTTTAAAGTCCATTTTATTTTATCAGGTTTTCTAATTTATTTTAATATTTTTTTTTACTTTAAAAAGTTTAGGGTCTAAAGATCTTCCATTTAAATAATTCTAACTATATGATTAAGAAGTAGTTAAAGAGAATAGGTTTAAATTTTGGTAATTTATTGAGTCTAATTGAATAAACTTATTGAATTATAATAAACAGAATCGTTAATTCAACATTTATTAATGCATAACTACTCGAAAAAAAATATTGCATAAATAATAGAAATAAGTTGATAATATATAAGTTAATTTTGACAAAAAAAAAAACGCAACAAAAGGAAGATATAGATTTTTATCTTTTTATATTTGGTACAAAGATAATAGATAATATAATAATTGGTACATGTTCTCATATATAAGAATGGGTGATGTTACGTAAATAAAAAATAATTACAATATAGAAATGTCATATAAAAATTTCCATTCTCTTGATAAGTAAGTGACATACACTTCTTTATCACTTATCTTCCTTATACCTGCTATTTTGCTGCATGTTTGGAGTCATTAATGTTCTTTTCAAAATCAATTTCAGTTTCTCCCAAATCAAATCTCTAACATCTCTCAATCACATTATTATCCATTAAAATGTAATAATTCTCTACAAAAATTATGAAAATTAAATTAAAAAATTTTAACAACTTCTACTATACAACTTATATTTTACATATAGACTATTAAGAAATAAAACATAAAATATAAACAAAAATTAAAAAATAAATTTTTAAAAATAATTATTAACTCGTTATATTAAAATCAATAAATAAGCATACATATGAATATTAAATAAAAATATTAAAATAATTAAAATCATGACCTATTAGTGCATATATGAGATAATTTGAAAAATACAATAAGACGTATAGTTTAAAATTTGATAATATTAATTATAAAAATTTATTAATTATAGACATCATATAGGTATGAAATTATGAATATTATGAGTACAAATTATGGATATTATTAACATGAAATAATAGATGTTATGTGTATGAATCTATGGATGTTATGACTAAATTTATCAATTGAATAAATTAATTTAAGAATTTAATATTTTTTAAATTCAATTATGATAAAATTTAAAAACATCTATGTTAATTTTATAGTTACTTATGCAATAACTAGAAAATGATATGTGTATGGATGTAATATCTAATAAATATAAATTTAATTTATAGATGTTAGTTGTATGTAATTATGGATGTTATGTATATAAACGTATGAATGTTATGTGTATGAACTTAGTTAGTAGAATATATAATTATAAATACACATAAAAACACATAAAAAAATTAAAACAGTTTTTATCATACCTCATCAAAGCTAGTGTAGTTTTTCATATTCTCGAAAATTGATTGACTGGCAATAACCTCGTCGGATGAGTCCATCTGTTCAAATTCTTCAACACTTTTAGGGGTGGCAACACTACCCGAACCCGCTGGTACCCACCCCGTCCCTACCCATTCGGGACGGGTAATTACCCGCACCCGCACGGGGGCGGGTTTTAGCGGGGCGGGGCGGGGCGGAGTCGGGTTTAGGTTAAACCCGCCCTTACCCGCCCCGGTATATATAATAGATATATAAATATATATTTTTAATATATAAATATATATTTTGTTGAGCGGGGCGGGGTTGGGTAGAGCAAAAAATCGCCCCTACCTGCCCCGTTGCCACCCCTAAACACTTTCTACCATAGGTACCGTATTAAGGTCGAATTCAAATGCCATACTATTTGTAATGATAAAGATGATTTCTTATAAAATTCCTTGACCTATTCTAATTGTTCTTGCAATGGTATTAGAGTTGTGAATTTTAAATGAAAATAATTGAATTAACGGAAACAAAATTATATTAGAGCAACAGATTTTGTATCTCTCCATTGAATGATGATAAATGACTTAACAAAAATAGAAAATTAATTACAATAAAAAATGATAATGATGATAATAATAATAAAATAAAAAATGTATATAATAATAATCAATTACAATTATTGAATTTATATGATATTATCGTATTTCTATTAGGCGAAAGAATAAAGCAAGAATCAATTATAATGATAAATCATAACCGTTATTAATTATTATTAATAATCTTTATATGAACATACCAGAGGAACTATATATGCTATTACGTGTGTCACAATTAATGTCATATAATCATTTTTATTTTATTCTTAAATATAAAAATAAAATTATAAAAGAAAATATTAAGTAAGTATTGATTACAAGAATGACTAATAGTAAGGGATATGATATTATAATTAATATTATTAATAAGTGGAGTTGATAATAATATGATAAGTGGAATGATAAGTAGAATAATAAGAGAGTGGGTTAAAAAATAAAACTGTTATTAAATAATGTAAATGAAGTATATTATATAAAACTGTCCCAAAGTACTATATTAAACTGCGACTTAAATTTATAAT
Source organism: Arachis stenosperma (assembly GCF_014773155.1). Classification (NCBI taxonomy): domain Eukaryota; kingdom Viridiplantae; phylum Streptophyta; class Magnoliopsida; order Fabales; family Fabaceae; genus Arachis; species Arachis stenosperma. The sequence continues at coordinate 84,678,778 of NC_080379.1, forward strand.
TATTGGTTAAAAAGCTTATAATTATATACTATTTTTCATTATTTTGGTTGAAAATAATATATTTTGATATTATTTTTTAGGATTACTAACATCAAATTTTGATAATTTTGACAAAAATTTTAAATGTTTTATATCTTAATAATTCTTTTAGCAAAACTTTAACAACTCATAACAGTTAATAGAATAGATGGTTATAAATTAAAGTGATAGACAAGATTAAAAGTTGCAATAATGATAATAATCAAGGTTCTGAAAATCGGATCGAACTGGTCGGTTCGACCGGTTTAACCGTGACCGGTGATACAAGCGGTCCGATCCTCTTCTAGAAACCGCCTGAAAAAGAATCGCTAAAAAGTCGGTGAACCGGCCGAAAACCGGCCGGTTGGGCCGGACCGATGACCAGCCGGTTCCTTTGAACGACGCCGTTTTTTTAATTGTTTTAAAAAAAATTAAAAAAATGAAAACCTACCCGACCCATTCGTCAAGCACCCCCACCTCCATTCATTCATCTCAGTCTCACAGTGAACCAACTCTGAAGTTCCTCTCCATCGTCGCCCAGTAGCCCTCCATCGTCTTCATCTTCTCAACACCAGTACCCTCTCATCGTCTTCATCGTCACCTGGTCCTCAACACCAGTAGCCCTCCATCGAACCCAGGTGAGTGACGTGTCGTCTTCATCTTCTCTGAACTTCCTCTGCTCATCTTCTTCGTTCTTCGCCTCTTCGGTCTTCTTCGGTCTTCAATTTCTGTTTGTTGGTTAGTATAAGAAAAAAAATAATCTTAAAATTAAATTAATTCCTCAGTTGATACAGAGACATGAAGACGTTCTTAGTTTGCACTTTTTGTTCAATTTATTGCTGTTTTCAGGGATTTCAGGTTGAATTTCTTGAGGTTGGTGGAAATGGAAGCTCTGACATTTTTGTCAAGCTGAATATGCAACCTTCTGAACCAAATTGTGGGAGACATTAATGGGCAAGTGGGGCTGCACCAAATTGTGGCTTTCAGTTAAGGGGGCTATGCCATTGGATGAAGGGTTGGCAATTAGGTTCAATACATCTAATGTGATCAAGTGGAAGGAAGCAAAACTGCAAAACAGAACCAGGGGTTGCAAAATACAAAAATAAATTGAAGTTAACTGGTATACATTTAGTTTGATCAATGCTGATTTACTAATTACTGATTTACTGATTTGGAATTTGTGATTACTGATTAGTGAAAACTTCAGAGTTATTGCTACTTAAAAATAATTGTTCTATTTATACACCCTTCCTCTATCAATAATTGACCACAAAATTATAAGGTTCTATTTCTATAGTTCTTGACTACTAATTTGAGAGCTATGATCTTAGCCTAAACAACAATGCAGGTTTTTGGATGATTAATTGTGTTGTCTTGATTAGAATATGCACTACTAAACATTTCTTTTATATATACACTCTACTCTTACTCTGTTATTTCAATAAAAATTTCTGAATGTAGTATTCATAAATTGCTTCTGTATAATAGTCACTTTACATGCTGATTTACACCTCCGCTTCATGATGCAACTTCTTCACCTGCATCTTACTTTATTGTGATATTAGAATTTTAGACCACTAATGTTCAACGATGTTATATAGGAAAACACAACTTCGGGCATTTCATTCAACATGTGAGTGATACAATTACTGTTTGCTAGGCAACAGGAGCAATTAAAGTCTATGCAAAGAACTCTTGAAGACGAAGAGAATGGAGTCGTCAGTGGAGCCTCAGGCAGAGAAAAACAGCTTGCTGAGGAACATAGTAACAATGATGTTAAGACTTAAGACAGGAATGGATACTACTGTGCAGAAGCATGATGACGGAGATCAAATTCAAGCTTCAAGCAATGAAGCAAGTGTCATTGAGAAACATGACCCTGATAAAAAATGTGAAGAACACAGAAATACGCAAGAGGTGGATCAAGTTCAAACTTCAGCCAATGAAGCAAGTGTCACTGAGAAGCATCCTTCTGATATTACAAGTGAAGAATGCCGAAATGCACATGAAACAGATCAAGTTCAAACTTCAACCAACAAAGATAATGTCACTGAGAAGCATCACTCTGATATTAGAAATGAAGAATCCCAAAAGACATATGACTTTAGCTGCTGTTGTTAACTTGTTATGCACTTATACTTCTGTTTTGTTATGGAATTATGACACTGAGTGTTTTGAATTTTGAATGTGATTTGTGATTTGTAATTATATTAGTGATTTTGTTATGCTGCTATTTTGAATTAATTTAGGGGTGATTATTTGTCATGCTACTGTTTTGAATTAATTTAGGAGTGATTAATGATTATTTCTAGTTGTATTGTTGTTGTTTGCACCATTGCTCTTTTCACTATTTAACTTTGTATTTTGGTAAGATCATATGGATTTGGTTGACATTTCATATAATGTTTTAAATTTAGAAGATATTTAAGATTTATATTAGACTATAATTATATTTTATGATGTTTATATAATTTATTTATTATTTTATTCTGAAACGGTTCTTTTGGTTGAACCATCGGTTGAACCGGTTGGACTAATGAACCAATAAACCAGTAGTTTGAACGGTTTGATGACCGGTCCGATTTTCCGAACCTTGATAATAATTAATAACGATTAGGTGAAGAGAAGATGGAAGGAGAAGAAAAAAAAACGAAAAATGAGAACAAGGTAATATAATAGTGGCGATGAGACAATAGCAGATATGTGTATAGAGAATAATATATAGTAAGAGAAAGAATAGTGTTGATATAATGAGGGGACATAAGAAAATATAAATTAATAATTTTAAAAAATAATAAAATTAAGTTTAATTTAAAAGATTAAATATAAAATTAAAAAAATATTTTTTATCAATTGAAATTATGTATAAAGATACAGAATGTTTTGAATATAAATTTTAATATCTGCTTCAAATTAAGTACTATTAAAAATAAATAAATAAACTTAATAACGTTTATAAATAGTTGATTGTAAATAATATTTTTAAATATTTATTTTGATTTTGTTACACATAAATACAATAACAACATAATAAATTTGTTTAATATCTTATTTTTTTAAATTTATAAATTTTATACATTTTAAAAGTTAAATAACTTATAAAATTTTTATTTTGATTTTTAATTTTTTTATTCTTAATGTTTGAATTATTTTATGAAATTTATAATTTTAAAAATAAAATTATAAAAATTAATCTCTTAAAAATAATAAAAAAAGCGACTGATAGTGCCTGTTGAGCCACTAATACATATAATAAGAGTACAGTACTCACAAATATATGTAGTGAGTACTAAACAATATAAATAAAAGATTATTTTTTTAACTTATCCTCAATTGTTTTAAATTTAACAAATAATAAAATAATTTATTTTTAATAAAAGATTCACCGAAAACTTTTTTTATTTAAAAGTTACTATTTTTTATTACTTATCCAAATTATATTATTTTAACTAAATAAATTTTATCCTTATAATTAACTCAAATATTAGAATATTATTTTTATCTTTACAATTTTTTGTTTTACCTAAATTCATTTTTATATGTTTTTAAATTTAATTTCATAAATTTGTATGAATATCAAAATATTTTAAAAAAATAATATTATAAATTAATAAATTTATTTAAAAAAATACATTTATTTAAGATAGGAAAGAGAGAGATGAGGAGAGAAAAATAGAAGCACTTCTGATACTAAAGGGAAAGATTATAGTTTGATTTTTTATTTTTAGGAGAAGAGAAAAAACGATTTTGCTAAAATAAGGAGTATAAACTTTGAATTAAAACGCTAAAAAATTATTGTTATGTCAAAATGTCAAATTTTAGCCACCATAACAATATTTTTTGTTTCTTGTTAAATACAAAACACGCTAATTTATTTTTATCATGATTTAATGTTTATAGTTAAAATTTGGTGGCTAAACCCATTTTTTGGCACTGCTTCTTGCAAAATGCAATAAAATAAAACCCATCGTTCTAATTTTCATCCCATGCCTCATCTCGAGACATTACCTCAGAAACATTTCCATATATAAATTGTTCACGACCCCAAACATTTTTGGTTGGTAATTTACCTAATTCATGTACAAATTAAGAGTGACCTTTTGTGTTTTTTGTTGATCAATGATTTGTGACAGCAACACGTTAGAAGCATCTGGAATTCTGGATGACGCATCAGCGAAGTGAATCCCAAATAGCAAACGACAATCGTCGAGAGAACACGATTCACACGCTGCCCACACCATACCACACCAGACACCACCATATCGCCTTAAGTCTGCCAACAATTTCAATATAACTCATTAATAATTAATAATGAATAATTAAAATCTCATCTCATAATAAACTATTCACTGATTGATTTATTACACACCTACCAACATAAAGCCTCAATCTTAGGCACTAGCTCTGCTCAACTCTTTCTTACAACTTGCAAAACAAGACAAGGCAGTGCACAACCAGAATCAACCACTGAGCAAGCTTTTATCAAAGAAAATGTTGACGCTGAAGGGAGGAACAAGGCCGCCATGGGTAAGCCTAGGAGCCTCTGTGTGGGTCCAAATAGCCTCCGGGAACACGTTCACGTTCCCTCTCTACTCCCACTCGCTGAAATCGGTTCTTGGATTCAACCAGCGTCAGCTCACATTGCTCGGTGTGGCCAACGACATCGGCGAGAATGTCGGCTTGCTCCCTGGCCTCGCCTGCAACAAGTTCCCGCCTTGGGCCATCCTCCTCGTTGGTTCTCTCGCCTCCTTCCTCGGTTACGGACTCATCTGGCTCGCCCTTAGTCAAACCCTTAAATCCCTCCCTTACTTGCTGGTAACCGCTTCCTAACTAACTTTTCCTCTAGAATCTTGTATTTCTACAATCATTTTCATTTTCTTTTGAGGTGTGATCCGGGTTTTGCTTCTGTAGTGGTTGTATTTTGCTTGTTTATTGAAAATCTGTTCATCATCATGCCCTTATTATTATTATTATTATTGAAAGCTCAAAAACCCTTGGATTGTAGAAATGAAATTTGAAATTTTTTTCTCTTTTTGCCTTCGCTTATGTTTAATGAGCTTGTTATGTTTCCTCTTTCACTACATTTCTAAACTAGTCTTAAAACTATCTTAAGGTACCCTGCTCTTTCACCATAAATTAATATTTCATGGAACAAATAAATGGAATATATGAATAAGATTCAACGGTTTGAAGGAGAATCAAGTAGACTTGATTTCAACAAGATCAATATAATTTGTATTCCCAACAACCACATGAACACAAATTGGTTTTTCTTTGTTTCATTCTTAAACATTTTCCTTGTGGATGTGGATTAGTGAATGGTTACATGTTGCATTTTACATCTAGTATGCTTTGATTGGATCTGAGATGGACTAATTATCATATACACATGTATCATGTCGTAGCTATGGTCTGCCCTCGTTATTGCTGCCAACAGCAGTGCATGGTTAACCACATCCGTGCTTGTAACCAACATGAGAAACTTCCCAGTTAGCAGAGGCAAGGTTTCTGGAATTCTGAAAGGCTACGGAGGGCTTAGTGCTGCAGTTTTTACTGAAATTTACAGCATAGTGCTTCATAATTCTTCCTCGCACTTCGTGTTGTTCCTTGCCATTGGTATTCTTGTTGTGTGCTGCACTATGATGTTTCTTGTTAGGCCTTGTACCCCGGCTTCTGTTGAAGATGCGACAGACAATTGGCATTTTCTATTTATCCAGTGTTCTAGTGTGGTCTTGGGTTTATATCTTCTCGCAACTACAATTTTCGGTAACATTCTTCCATTTAGTGGTACACTTTCTTATATTCTGGTGGCCGTGATGGTTCTTCTTCTGATGGCTCCACTTGCAATCCCTTTAAAGATGACGATATGTCCAAGGAGAGAATCTGATTCAGACTCACCTGATCGGCAAGTTGGATCCTCCGACTCTATCACTGGAAATGATGGAAAAACAGAACCACTGCTAGCATCTTCATCTGCTGGAACCCTTGGAAGTTTTTATGATCAAGATGATTCATCTGAGGTGGCCATGCTTCTTGCTTTGGGTGAGGGAGCTGTAAAGCAGAAGAAGAGAAAGCCTAAACGTGGGGAAGATTTTAAGTTTACTGAGGCTGTAATAAAGGCTGATTTCTGGCTACTATTTTTCGTGTTCTTTGTTGGTGTTGGCACTGGGGTTACTGTTCTGAATAATCTGGCCCAAATAGGTATTGCACAAGGTGAGGAAGATACCACAACCTTATTGTCAATTTTCAGCTTTTGTAATTTCGTTGGACGGCTTGGTGGGGGAGTTGTTTCAGAACATTTTGTCAGGTCAGTGAATCTATTTATGTTAAAACCAATAGTTCAGGATTATTTATTTGTTTATTTATTATTTTAGCTCATGTATTACAATCTGAAGATATCAGTCATGGTGACTGGAACTGATTGAAGCTGGTGAAAACTACCCCTATTGAGATAATTTGAACAGACGAATAAATGAATAAACATTTCGTATTTAACTGGACTATGTTAGAACATATTTGGAATAAATGAATAATCAGTGAATCTGGCCTGTTAATGGATTGTAAAAAGCCAACACAATTGTTTAGACTGTCTCGGAATTGAATGTTATTAGTGAATTTATGCACTGAAGAACTATCATCTTTCTCTGCATCTAATTCATCCAATAAATTATAATATCTGAGAATGATTAGATTCTGTCTCTGCCAATTTCCAGGACAAAAACAATCCCAAGGACAGCCTGGCTGACATTCACACAGATAATTATGCTCATTGTATACCTTCTGTTTGCCTATGCTGTCAACGGAACCCTTTATCCTGCCGTTGCCCTTCTTGGTGTCTGCTATGGTGTGCAAGTTTCTGTGATGATCCCCACAGTTTCCGAGCTTTTTGGTTTGAAGCACTTTGGTGTATTGGGTAATGTCATGTCACTAGGAAATCCACTCGGAGCATTCCTTTTCTCAGCCCTTCTTGCAGGGTATGTATATGATACCGAAACGGCAAGGCAGGAAGCTCTAGGCCTCATTGCTTCCGGTGCCTCATGTTTGGGTCCAAATTGCTTCCAGTTGACCTTTTTCGTTCTTTCGGGTGTATGTGCCGCTGGCATCATCTTGAGCATTATTCTGACTTGGAGAATCAAGCCGGTTTACCAAATGCTTTATGCTGGTGGTTCTTTCAGGCTGCCTCAAACTTCGTCAAGTCACTGATAAGTAGTAAGGTTTCCTGCAATGAATAAAGCATAGCTTTTCCCTTAGTCTTATTTTTATACCTGTTGCACTGGCGGCTGGTGTTCCCCATTAGTGCAGATCGTTCAATGCATACATTGTTGAGAAAGTGATGAATCAGTAACGTATTTAGAAAATCTACATCGTTCAAACATTTCTCATCTTCAGGGGACAGGGGACTCCAAATTTTGGCACTTACATAGGCAAGTGTATAATAAAGTCCAGTGTTTTTTGTATTTTATATGTACAATGCTTACTATGGCAAGTGTGTTAGGCTCAAGAGACGATACTAGCCATTGAGAAGTGAGATTAAGGTATATGACATGATATGGCCTAATTTTTATGCAATTATTAAGCTCTATATGTATGTCTTTTATCAAGTATAATGTAGCTTGATATATGAATATTCTACTAAGTTGAATCTATGCTTTATGTACTTTATGGTGAGGTATGTTCATACACTGCTTTGAATTTTAAGCTCAGGTTATTTCTCAATTGTGGGGCATGTTCATGCACTAGTTTGGATTTTATGTTCCTGCACTTTTTAGGCAGCTAGACATGAATATCTGGATGATCACATATTATATGTTTTTCATCCATTTGTCCTCTTTCTCTTTCCCTCTCTTTTCTTTTTACTACATAAGAGATGCATGCACCTTGATAAAGAAGAGGATAATATAGCCTTGCGTGACGGATGGGATGAGGTTATAATCTCTGCCCCACGCCAAAATCTTGTTCCAACTCTCCTATTAATCTTTGAAATGTGCAATTTGGTTTATATTAATCCTATACAAAAGCTTTCCAAGTTTTAGTTGTATAATAATAATGATTGTACAGTTGTTCATCTAGCTTTATTGGTTGGTTTATTATTATTTTATAATTGGTTGGTTTATTATTATTTTATAACTTGAACTTTTTCTACTCTATTATACGGTCTCGGACTACAAATTAAATCAGAATACCGCATAACAAAATCCAACTAGGCACTGCACTGGAAATGAAAAAAGATGACCAAGGTTCAGAAAATCGAAATCTGTCGTGGAATCGTTTTCGCTATTGGTTCATTGATTTAGTGTGTATTTTGATTAAAGTTTATCGACCGAAATATGTATAAAATTGATTTTGTAAAATTAATTTTGATTAAAAATGAGTTAGTATTAACGTGGTTTATGTGTAACAATTTTTATATAAAAATAGATTGTAAAAATGTAAATGTTGGTTTAGATTATATTACTCAAAATTATTTTTCGAAGAAAAAACTTAAAAAAGACATGAATTTAAATAATAATTTTATATTAACTTGTCATTTTGTTTTAGATATTTAGACGACTCTTGTTAATCAATTTTATAATAAAAAATAATATTTATTTATTAAATTAAAAATAACATATAAAAATTTGACAAAATATACTTTATATAAAAAACAGAAATATATGAATAATGTATCAAATATACTTTATTAAATTATATTACTCATAATTTTTGTACTATTTTCAGTATTTTTTTATTTAGTATTATTTTAAATTATAAATTTTTATTATTTATGATTCTATTATTAGTTATAATTAGTTTTTTATTTATTGAGATTAATAATTCATATTATAACAAAATTACACTAATAAATATATTATAAACTTCACATAAAGTGAGTTTAGGATATGAAATCACTTGTTCAGAGGAGAAAAAGTAACCAAATACAAAGAAATTGTCCAAACAACTTAAACACACTTTGTTTCTTTTCAACGCTAAACCAAATACAACCTTAATAGTTCGGCCAGTTTAACTGTAATAACCAAACTATAATAAAATAACATATAGAATTATAAATAAATACATAAATATAAGGGATAAATATTATTTTGATACCTAACGTTAAGGGTCAGAATCGAAACCATCCCCAACGTAGTTTTTTATTTAGAATCGTTCTTAACGTTTTTTTTCGTATTAAAATCGTCCTTTTAACTTTTTATGGACAAAAATACCCTCCACCACCACTAGCACCTTTACCACCACTACCACCACCTCCCTTATTAACATCAAATACAGATTCAAGAACACCAACAATAACACATTATTCAAATTCAGAAATAACAACATCAAATTCAACAACAAAAGCAACATAAAACAATAATGAAATAAAAAAACAGAAAGAGGCAAAATCTCAAGTAGACATAAAAACAGAAAAAGCAAATGCAGAAGTAGAAGGAGAAGCAAAAGCTCAAACAGAAGCTCAAGCAGCAGAGGCCGAAGCTAGATGCAGAAGCCGAAACAAAAAGCAGAAGCAGAAGCAAGAAGCAAGATCAGAAGCAGAAATAGGAAGGTGCAGCAGCGAGATAGGGAGGCGGCGAGGTGCAGCAACAAGGAGCAGCGGCTGTAGTGGCTTGCGTTTCCTCTCTCCCTCGCGATTCCCAACAGCGACGGCGACGACAGCTCTAAGCTTTGCCGGCGTCGTTCCCCCTCCCCCCTTCCCCTTCCCCTTCCCCTTCCTCCCGCATCCTTTCCCTTTTCCTTTCTCCCCTCCCCCTCGTGTTCTTTTCTTTGTTTTTTTTTTATTTTATATTTTTTATTAGGATAGGAATAATTTAGTAATAAAATTAAAAATTTTATTAAAAAGGAGGATTTTAATACGAAAAAATATTAAGGACGATTCTAAATAAAAAATTACGTTGAGGACGGTTTCGATTCTGATCCTAAACGTTAGGGACCAAAATAATACTTATCCCTAAATATAATTATATTTTGATATAAAACATAAAATACACAAATTAAGAATATGATATCAATTAATGTCTTATAATCTCATCTATCAAATAACAATTAACAAGAAATATCCAAATTTCAAATATCAAAGGCTAATGTTAAGGTTGGTTATCAATTACTAATATCCAATTAATGACTAAAAATTAATTTAAGAACTTACTATCTTGTGTTCCAATGTCATATGTTAAAAATTACAAATTGAAAATTTTTTAATTAAAAATGTAAAAAAACTTAAAATTTTAATATACATGTTTTGTATTTTGTTGAAAAAAATTTAAAATATTCTATACATGACTTCGCTGGTATGGGTTAAGAGGACAAGCAGGGATCTGTCGGCCTTAGTGTTGATGGATCTAAGAGGTATAATTGAGGGTTAGGAATGTGTAACGTCTCTGAAAGATCCCTTGGTTCCCTTTATATAGTTTGAGGTTGTTATCTTTTCTTATCTTGTTGGCTAAGATAAGGGAAGTGTTTGAATTTAAATGTTGGTTAGCGGTTTATGGTTATTGGGTCAGTTTGGGCCGTGGCGGTCGCCCAGGTCTGAGTGACCGGGTTGTAGCTGCTTCGACGGGAGATCCAGGGATCAAGTCCGAAACAGTTGCCATCAAAGCGAGAGAGTGTGCTTGCTCAATCTTATCGCTGGAAGAGTTCGTTTTGCTGTGTGGTCGCTGAGGCTGGTAAGGAGGGTTCAAATTTTCCTGGCCGAGGTCGGGAGCCTGTGGAGGGCTTAGGAGTCCCGCCACCTGGAGGTTTGCATATCTGGAGGGGGTGTGGCGTCGGTTGTGGTTTTCTTAGGCGTCATAATGACACCTAAATAAGGACAGAGAGGTTCTCTTTTATTTTCTATTTTGCCTTTTATCATTTTGCATTTTTATTTGAAAGGTTTGGGGCCTTTGACGTCGGGATTTTTGCTAGTAAAGAATTTTATAAAGTCGCGTTGTAAGTATAGATTCTGAACTAACAGAAATCCCTTCGTACAAATGTTTTGGTTGTCACAAGTAACAAACCCCTAAATAAATTGATAATCGAAGTATTTAAACCTCGGGTCGTCTTCTCAAGGAATTGCAGGGAAGTGTATTCTTATTATTGGTTATGAGTTTTGTAAATTGGGGGTTTTGAGAATGAGGAACAAGTATGATAAATGACAAATAAAATAAATAAATGACTGTAAAATAAACTCTTGGTAAGGTATGAGAAATTGGAAGTCCTATCCTAGTTATCCTTATCAATGATGATGAAAATTGAATCTTAATTCCACTTAGTTAACCTCTGCTAGTGCGAAGGAAGGTCAAGTGGTTAATTAGTTTGATCTTCAAATCCTAATTAATTCTTAGAAAAAGATTGGGATTATAGAAGTTCAAGCTAATAAGCAAAGATAGCGATTATTGATCACGTTGAGTTTGATAACTCAAGAGTTACTGATTTTTTAACCAAAGCCAGGAATGTAGAAAGCTAAATTAGAATCATAAATATTTGGAATACCTCAAATAACTTCATTCAAAGCAGTCAAATCTAACATGAAAAATATTCATAAGCCAATTGGACAACATAAATCAAACATAAATAAAAGCATTAAAGTATCTCAAAGTAGAAGAGAGGTCAAAATAAAGGAATATTGAACCTGATATGAAGAGTTGAATTAAATCCTTAATTTCTAAAAAATCCTAATTTCTAAATCCTAAGAGAGAGGAGAGAACCTCTCTCACTAAAACTACATCTAAACTATCAAAAGTAACTAATTGGCTCACCCTCCTCTCCTTTCGGATGCATTCCCCCACTTCATAACCTCTGGTCTGTGCTTTCTGGACTTAGATTTGGGCCAAAAAGGGCTTCAGAAATCGCTGGGATCGCTTTCTATAATTTCTGGTGCGTGGCCTCTGTCACGCGGTCGCGTCATGTGGAATTTTCCTTGTCACGCGGTCGCTTCAGTCATGCGTCCGTGTCATATGCGTTTCGCTTGTGGCGCGCGATCACGTCAATCATGCAATCGCGTCACTGCCATTTCGCGCTGGCATGCGGCCGCGTCGCCCATGTGATCGCGTCGCTGCCAGTTTCTTCAAAAACTCCGTTTTATGCTTTCCTTCCATTTTCGCATGTTCCCTTTTCATCCTTTAAGTCATTCCTGCCTTAGAAGATCTGAAATTACTCAACACACGAATCACGCATCGAATGGCAATAAAAGATAATTAAAATTAATACTTTTAAAGCCTAGAAAACATGTTTTTCACATACATATCTTAATAAGGAAAGGAAGGTAAAACCATGCAATTTCACATGCATAAGTGGGTGAAGGATTGAATAAAACACTTAAATTTAGCACAAATTATATCATAAAATATGGGTTTATGAACCTCCCCACACTTAAACAATAGCATGTCCTCATGCTAAATTCAAGATAAAGAGTAACGTAAAGTGGTGGAATCTCATGCAATGCAATTTATTCTAAATGCATCTACCTAAATGAGTCATGCAAATCTAGTTATTATCCACTTATATATAAAACTTTACATGTAGTCAAATTAATTCACATTCTCAAGGAATCATATATGCATAGCCAACCTTAGATAATGTTAAGGCACTTTTACAATTGAGATGGGTAAATAAAATATTTTTCAAACTTGCAAGACAATTAATAATAGAAGTAGAGATATATGGTGATGAGCTATTGAACCCTTACTGGATTTTGTGTTTACTCTCTAGTCACTCAGTGTTTATTGGGTTAATCACTCTATTCTTCTTTTTATTCTTATTTTCCATAACTTTGTTCTTCATCTATCCAATCAACAATTATAGAATATAGGCATACAAAAATCATGAGGTCTTTGATTAAGGTTGTAATGGGGCCAAGGTAAAGGTAAGGATATATGTATAAGGCTAAGTGAGCTAATTAAGTGAATCCTTGATTAGTCTAAGATCTCACCTAACATACATATTTTGTAAAGCAAAGCTTCTTCACCTATTTTTCCATATTTCTCCCATTTTTATATTACATGCTCATATTCTGATTTTTTTTCTATTTATTTGTATTCCATGTGCATCGTTTTTTTTTTCTACATGTGGTAATTAATTTATTTTGACTTCACATGAGCATGCTTTCCAAATTATTTTCACATAACTTGTTTAATTTAATTTCCTACTTTTCTATCATCTCATGTTCCCATAAAGTTTCCTACACTTAAATTTTACACAAAACCTATCTTAAGCTAACCAAGGATTCAACTTGGGATTTTTATTTTATTTTTCTGCTTAAGGCTAGTAATGTGGTTATAAGGAAGAAGGGGATTAAAAGGCTCGAGGGGGCTAACAAGGGTGATGTAAAAGGTTGGCTAATTTGGGAGTGGTGAGCTAGAATCAAACAATGGCCTCAATCACTTTCTTGGTATGTATCTATGTTCTATAATTGGACATACAGATTAAAACAAAGAAAAGAACACCAGAATAAATAAGAAGAGCGGAACACACAGGAATAAAATATTATGGTTTAAATGTAACCATACAATTAAGCTCAAAATTCACAGGCTGTGTGTTCTCTAACTCAAAAATCATATATCACTTATATATGTCATGCAGGTAGAAATCAAGAGTTCCCATTATTCTCAATGTAACATATATATTGGATGGCTTTAAACTTTCAGTGTTCCTCCTTGATGAAATGTTGTTAACTAACTAACATGTAATGCTATATATACAAGGTGTGGATTGTTTTTATTCTGTTAAAGTTTCTAGCTTACTTCCTTTTTATTTTCAATCAAATCAACTATCATATGCTAAAAAGGGTAAACTATGCTAATTAATCCACTTAAAATATAACTAGTAAACTAATGTGCAACTCAAGCTAAAATATCCAAGATAGTATACATATAGCTCAAAGTGCATAATGCAAAAATACAGTCAAAAGCAAAAGAGAGAAAAATGTGCAAAAATACAAAAAATAGCTAAAATAAGAAGAGAGTTTGTAGTAGTTCACCAAAATGAATAGATTCCAGAGATGGCGACCTCCCCACACTTAAATAATAGCATTGTCCTTGATGCTCACTCAAGCAGGGTGTGATGAAGTGTCATCTCCGGAAGGATGGGCTGCTGGTGGCTCGGTGGTGGTCCGAGGATCTGCAGACTGGATGAGGGTATGAGGATCTGTCTGCTGCAGAGGAGGGTCTGACTGGATAGGAATCTCAGGATCTGTGGTCTGTAGCTGGTGGTGCTCCTCACGATGTGGTGCAGTGTGGCTGGGACCTCCCTGCTCAGCCTGGGTAGGTGCTTCCTTATGATCGCTCACTTTCTCCTCAGAAGTATCGGAGGGCGTGTCGGGCTCGGAGGGAATGTCACCACCAGAGTGGATCATCAGCTTGAGGTGTTCATAGCGTCGCTTGTGGTGACGCTCAGACCTCTCAAAAAGTCGCCTGGTGCGGCGGTCAGATCTCTCAATCTGCTGCTGGTGATGGTGCTCCATCTGATCTAGGCGGTCAAAGAGGCGGCGCACCAAATGGTAGACGGGCTCAGGAGCAAGTGGGGGTGCAGTGGGTGGTGCTGGGCCTGTAGGGGCAGAAGGGGTAGCTGAAGAAGTGGCAGCCTTAGTAGTGTCAGTGAGAAATGGAGGACGGTAGCCGAAAGCCAGGAACTTCCGACTGTGAGGGATGATCTTTCGGCTCTCTGCGGCAGGTGGCTTTTCATCAACAGCCTCCCAAGGTACCTCAGCTCGGCGACCCAACTGAGTAATCAGGTAAGGAAAAGAGAGGGTGCCTCTAACATGGACCCTGGCCATGTAATGCCGGATGAAGCGAGGTAGATAAAGGTCCTTACCCGTCATCACACATCAGATGAGGGTAATCATGGCTGCTGGCACCTCTGTCTCATGAGTACTCAGCATCACATAGTTGCTCAGAATCTGTTGCCATAGACGAGCCTCATCATTCAGATATATAAGCCTGATTCCCTTTGGTACCAATGTGCTTGTACCCATAACCCAAGGAACAGTAGGATCAAGGGTGATGTCCTTCTTCACTGCATCCCAATCAAACCTCATAAATCTCATATCTTCCTCAGCTCTCTGGTAACCATCTGGCTGATCTGATTTAGGTGGAAGATGGAGGATTTCTTCAATTGCTTTCTCAGTAACCAGAATCTGTTTGCCTCTGAGCTGGACTGCATCCAGGGAAGAGAGAAAGTAATTACTGTAGAATTCTCTAACCCAGGATGAATTGACCTCAGTTAGGTTCCTCTCCAGGAAGAACCAGCCTCTCTGTTTGATCTGATCTGAGGTGTACTGCTGAAGTTCTTCTGGAATTTTGAGGGTCTTTTCCTGGTGTAGGTTCTTGCCGGTGGCAAAGGTTAGGTATTTCACCTCACAGTATTTGTTTATAAATTTTATCGGGTCAGCTGAAGGTAACAACTGATCAGCCTTTTCCTGCAGGGTAAAGTTCTTCTCCTGCCAGAAATCATCATGTAAGATGCCCAGGATGGAACCAGAGGATTCATTTCTTTTCCGTTTGCCAGTGGTAACTCTGCCCTTTCCCCTGTCTTGAGAGTCAGACATCCTGAAAAACAGAATATCTAAGATATAATTGAGGAGTAAAAGCAGGAAAATAAGAAGGCAAATAACAAGATAAGCAGTAAGTGGCAAAGGAACAGTAGAAAAATGAAATGAGTTAAGTAGATGCATATTTTTGGAATGTTTTGGAGTTAAAAAGCTAAGATGAGAAATCACATTCCAAAATATGTTAGAAGTGGAAAGCTTGTTAAATAGAAAAACAATAATCATGCCGTGAGTGAAATTAGTTGAAAAGGAGAAATGGGAAGTGAAAAAGTTAAAAATCAGTGAGTTAGTAAAAAGGAAGTTAAAGTAAGTGGCATGAAGATGGGTGTCTAAGTAACAAGAATTACACAAATTGAAGCAACAGGCAACTCATATTCAAGCATGGATAATAGGGTATGGATGATGATTTACATAGATATAGAAGTAGTAAAGAGTAGAATTACATCATCAAGAGTCTATATTAATGATCAGGAAAATAAAAATAATAAGAATGCTAGCCTGGTCATTCGTAATTGGTTTGGTATTCGTAGAGCAAGACAAAAATGAGAAATGCCAAAACCAATATCTGAATGTAAAAGGACAAAATTAATTTGCAGAAAATTGGACAGTATTCCGGCTAAAATTGAACGTTCCCGGAAAACAGATATCAAGAAAAACAGTTCAAATGAGATTAACAGATGCTGCAAACAGTCACAAACAGTAGGAATATTAAAGAATAGTTTAACAGCATGAACATATCAGATGAACAGTACGAATAACACAGCCAGAATAAAATTGTAAAACAGGTAACAGATAACAGGAACGGTGTAATTATCAGGCCTAAATCCACTATCCAGATCCTAGATACCTAACCACCTAGAATCCGCTACAAACATGCATCTCTACCTAGCCTATTCGGAACAGAAATTGAAAAACGAACAAAAGAGTCGCAGGGATGGATCGCCGTATGGCGGAACCTGGTGCGTAAAGAGGGATGAGATGGGGCAGTGATGAGGGCGGAAGGGTGGCGGTGCTGGGCGGTGCACGGCGGTGCGCCGGTGGGGCAGTGGTCTGCAGTGGTGGAATGGTGGCGGAAGAGAGAGAGAGAGAGAGGGAGGGGAGAGAAAGAAGAGAAGAGAGAAGATGGGTGGTGGTTGCGGTAGTGGCTGGGTGGTTGAGAGTGGGTGGCGGCGGCGCGGTGGTGGCTGGTGGTGGGATGGTGGTTGAGAGAGGGAGTTGCAGAGATTGAGAGGGAAGAGGGTTAGGGTTTGGGGCGTGACGGGGAATGGTTCGTGTGACATGGGGTTAGTGATCGCGAATCCACGTGAACGCATGGGTCGCGCGATCGCATGACTAAGGTGAAATGGGGTTGACGCGGATGCATGGTTGACACAATCGCGTGGGTTGGGTATGAGATTGGTGACGCGAACGCGTGAAGCACGCGACCGCGTCCCTGGAATTTGTGCTAGACGCACGATTCCAGCGTCGTTTTAGCGCAACTCTCTGTTTGATAAAGGGGGTCATAAAATTTGCGCGACGCGATCGCGTCACTCACGCTTTCGCGTGGGATGGGGGTTGTGTAAGTGACGCGTTCGCGTCAGGGACGCGTACGCATGGGTTATTTTGTGCTAAACACACAACAGCCGCATGATTCCAGCCCAACTTTCTGGGCGTTGGATATTTACGCCGATATCCAGATCACGCGTTCGCGTGAGTGACGTGGACGCGTGGGAGGCCTTGTTCCCATTTGATGCGATCGCGTGGGGCACGCAGTCGCGTGGAACAATTTGGGCCAAAAGCATACCTCCAGCCTTGCTTCAGCACAACTCTCTGTTCACTTTCCTTTTCTTTTACTGCACTTGTGACGCGGACGCGTCAGTGACGCTGTCGCGTCGCGTGTTCTCTCTCTCTTTTTTATATGCAGTATGTAGAGTGCAAAATGCAGTGAATGTCATGCAAAAACTTTAGGTTCAAACAGAATTCAAAAACAGAGCAAAATAGAGAGGGAACGATTATACCATGGTGGGTTGTCTCCCACCTAGCACTTTTAGTTAAAGTCCTTAAGTTGGACATTTGATGAGCTTCCTGCTATGGTGGCTTGTGCTTGAATTTGTCCAGAAATCTCCACCAGTGTTTGGAATTCCAACAGCCTCTGGGGTCCCAGACGAGGCATGTAAAGCCCTTAGGTGAATTCAAACAGGCTTCAAGGCCCCTGGGGTGTTGAATGTCAGAACAGACTCCAGGATCCCAAACTTTTCTTCTATACCCGTCTTTGTCTTAATCTACATTTTTCCAGCCGGGTGGTAAGTAGTCGGAATTCTCACTGCAGTGACCAAACAGCTTCCGTGATCATTTCAATTGAGCTTGACACCAATCCTTGCACCTCAAATTGAAGTGTGAAACCTCAGTGAATCTTGTATACCGGATCTGAGTGCGAGTCATTTCCCGTTTGCTTTTAAAGCTGCAAAGAGCTCTAAGCTGGCCATCTGTCTCAAGCAAACCATATTCAAGTGGAAAAGTAAAGATGAAAGTCAAGAATTTTACCCACTTGAAGTCTGTATTAGGTGGTAATGGTCTTGGGATCAGTGTTTCCAGTGGTTCTGCAAGATCTACTTGAAAGATTTTAGAAAAATCTTTGAAAAGAAAATTACCTAATCTGAGCAACAAGATGAACCATCAGTTGTCCATACTTGAACAATCCCCGGCAACGGCGCCAAAAACTTGGTGGACGAAATTGTGATCCATGTTCTTTGTATTTGTATGAAATCATTATTATGGCATCGGTTGAATTCACAACTCCGTTCAACTAAAAAAACGAAAATAATAAAAAAAATATTTTTGAAAGATTTTAGAAAACTTTTTGAAAAGAAAATTACCTAATCTGAGCAACAAGATGAACCGTCAGTTGTCCATACTTGAACAATCCCCGGCAACGGCGCCAAAAACTTGGTGGACGAAATTGTGATCCATGTTCTTTGTATTTGTATGAAATCATTATTATGGCATCGGTTGAATTCACAACTCCGTTCAACTAACCAGCAAGTGTACTGGGTCGTCCAAGTAATAAACCTTACGTGAGTAAGGGTCGATCCCACAGAGATTGTTGGTATGAAGCAAGCTATGGTCACCTTGTAAATCCCAGTCAGGAGGATAAAATTATGGAATTTAGAAAATCAAATATGATTAATAAAAATAAAAAGGGATAGAAATACTTATGTAAATCAATAGTGGGAATTTCAGATAAGTGTATGGAGATGCTGTGCTCCTCTTGAATCTCTACTTTCTCATTGCTTTCATCCAATCCTTCTTACTCCTTTCCATGGCAAGCTGTATGTAGGGCATCACCGTTGTCAATGGCTACATCCCATCCTCTCAGTGAAAATGGTCCTATGCTCTGTCACGGCACGGCTAATCATCTGTTGGTTCTCAATCAGGTTGGAATAGAATCCCTTGACTCTTTTGCGCTTGTCATCACGCCCAGCCTTCAGGAGTTTGAAGCTCGTCACAGTCATTCAATCCCAGAATCCTACTCGGAATACCATAGACAAGGTTTAGACTTTCCGGATCCTCATGAATGCCGCCATCTATCTAACTTATACCACGAAGATTCTGTTGGGGAATCTAAGAGATATGCGCCCGGCCTAAAGTAGAACGGAAGTGGTTGTCAATCACGCGCGTTCATAGGTGAGAATGATGCTGAGTGTCACGGATCATCACATTCATCAAAGTTAAGTGTAACGTATATCTTGGAATAAGAATAAAAGAGAATTGAATAGAAAGTAATAGTAATTGTATTGAAACTTGAGGTACAGCAGAGCTCCACACCCTTAATCTATGGTGTGCAGAAACTCCACTGTTGAAAATACATAAGTAAAAGGTTCAGGCATGGCCGAATGGCCAGCCCCTGTGATCTGAGAACTAATCGTCCCAAGATTCAAAATACAATCCAGGATGCGATTATGATAGTAAAAAGTTCTATTTATAATAAACTAGCTCCTAGGGTTTACATGAGTAAGTAATTGATGCATAAATCCACTTCCGGGGCCCACTTGGTGTATGTTTGGGCTGAGCTTGATCTATCCACGAGCTGAGGCTTTTATTAGAGTTGAACTCCAAGTTATGACGTGTTTTGGGCGTTCAACTCCGGATCATGACGTTTTTCTGGCATTTAACTCCAGACAGCAGCATGTACTTGGCGTTCAACGCCAAGTTACGTCGTCAAATTCTGAATAAAGTATGGACTATTATATATTTCTGGAAAGCTCTGAATGTCTACTTTCCAACACCATTGAGAGCGCACCATTTGAAGTTTTGTAGCTCCAGAAAATCTATTTTGAGTGCAGGGAGGTCAGATTCCAACAGCATCAGCAGTCCTTTTTGTCAGCCTTTTTCAGAGTTTTGCTCAAGTCCCTCAATTTCATCCAGAAATTACCTGAAATCACAGAAAAACACACAAACTCATAGTAAAGTCCAGAAATGTGAATTTAGCATAAAAACTAATGAAAACATCCCTAAAAGTAGCTTGAACTTACTAAAAACTACCTAAAAACAATGCCAAAAAGCGTATAAATTATCCGCTCATCACTACTCCTTTGTGGTCTTCAGTGAATTCTTCCACTTCTTTGCAAATTTTTTTTCATGTCAACCATATCTTGATCAAAGTCATTGATATCTTCCTCGTCACTGGAGTCATAAATTGGAGGTTGAGAAAAGTCGACCTCTGCATCATCTTCGTATTCACTTGGGGAAGATTCTTCTGTCTCAAAGAATTCACTTGCGGATGCAAGTTTATTGCTAAGAGAACTCGACTTGTGATTATCATCATCAAGAAAACTTGAGTCTTGGGTCATTCCGTCCAGTTCCTCGTAAGATACCTGCCTTAGGGATTGTGCACTATCCTCCTTAGCAATTATTGTAACGTCCTTGATGGAATTTGTTGGACGAAATTGTGATTCATTCTTTTCACTTCAACAATCCCAGGTAATGGCTCCAAAAACTTGGTGTCAATGCTATGGTTCACAACTTCGCACAACTAACTAGCAAGTGCACTGGGTCGTCCAAGTAATACCTTACGTGAGTAAGGGTCGATCCCACAGAGATTGTTGGTATGAAGCAAGCTATGGTCATCTTGTAAATCCCAGTCAGGAGGATAAAATTATGGAATTTAGAAAATCAAATATGATTAATAAAAATAAATAGAAAATAAAATAGGATAGAGATACTTATGTAAATTAATAGTGGAAATTTCAGATAAGTGTATGGAGATGCTGTGCTCCTCTTGAATCTCTACTTTCCTATTACATTCATCCAATCCTTCTTACTCCTTTCCATGGCAAGCTGTATGTAGGGCATTACCGTTGTCAGTGGCTACATCCCATCCTCTCAGTGAAAACGTTCCTATGCTCTGTCACAGCACGGCTAATCAGCTGTTGGTTCTCGATCATGTTGGAATAGGATCCATTGATCCTTTTGCGCTTGTCATCACGCCCAGCAATCGCGAGTTTGAAGCTCGTCACAGTCATTCAATCCCAGAATCCTACTCGGAATACCATAGACAAGGTTTAGACTTTCCGGATCCTCATGAATGCCGCCATCTATCTAACTTATACCACGAAGATTCTGTTGGGGAATCTAAGAGATATGCGCCCGGCCTAAGGTAGAACGGAAGTGGTTGTCAGTCACGCGCGTTCATAGGTGAGAATGATGATGAGTGTCACGGATCATCACATTCATCAAGGTGAAGTACAACGTATATCTTGGATTAAGAATAAAATTGATTTGGATAGAAAATAATAGTAATTGCATTGAAACTTGAGGTACAGCAGAGCTCCACACCCTTAATCTATGGTGTGTAGAAACTCCACTGTTGAAAATACATAAGTGAGAGAGGTTCAGGCATGGCCGAATGGCCAGCCCCCAAAACGTGGTCACTGGATCAAAATACAATCCAGGGATCAAAACCAAGATGATAATATGATAGTAAAGAGTTCTATTTATAATAAACTAGCTACTAGGGTTTACAGAAGTAAGTAATTGATGCATAAATCCACTTCCGGGGCCCACTTGGTGTATGTTTGGGCTGAGCTTGGTCTATCCACGAGCTGAGGCTTTTCTTGGAGTTGAACTCCAAGTTATAACGTGTTTTGGGCGTTCAACTCCGGATCATGACGTGTTTTTGGCGTTTAACTCCAGACAGCAGCATGTACTTGGCGTTCAACGCCAAGTTACGTCATCAATTTCCGAATAAAGTATGGACTATTATATATTGCTGGAAAGATCTAGATGTCTACTTTCCAACGCCATTGAGAGCGCGCCATTTGGAGTTCTGTAGCTCCAGAAAATTCATTTTGAGTGCAGGGAGGTCAGATTCCAACAGCATCAGCAGTCCTTTTGTCAGCCTTTTTCAGAGTTTTGCTCAGGTCCCTCAATTTCAGCCAGAATTTACCTGAAATCATAGAAAAACACACAAACTCCTAGTAATGTCCAGAAATGTTAATTTAACATAAAAACTAATGAAAACATCCCTAAAAGTAACTAGATCATACTAAAAACTTCCTAAAAACAATGCCAAAAAGCGTATAAATTATCCGCTCATCACAACACCAAACTTAAATTGTTGCTTGTCCCCAAGCAACTGAAAATAAAATAGGATAAAAAGAAGAGAATATACTATAAATTTAGAATATCAATGAATATTAGTTCTAATCAGATGAGCGAGACTTGTAGCTTTTTGCTTCTGAACAGTTTTGGCATCTCACTTTTTCCTTTGAAGTTTAGAATGATTGGCTTCTCTAGGAACTTAGAATTTCAGATAGTGTTATTGATTCTCCTAGTTAAGTATGTTGATTCTTGAACACAGCTACTTTTTGAGTCTTGGCCGTGGCCCTAAGCACTTTGTTTTCCAGTATTACCACCGGATACATAAATGCCACAGACACATAACTGGGTGAACCTTTTCAGATTGTGACTCAGCTTTGCTAGAGTCCCCAGTTAGTGGTGTCCAGAGCTCTTAAGCACACTCTTTTGCTTTGGATCCTTTTTACCCTTGCCTTTTGATTTTAAGGGCTATTGGCTTTTTCTGCTTGCTTTTTCTCTTTTTTTTCAAAATATTTTTTTTTCGCCAATTATTTATTTATTTATTTATTTATTTTTCGCCATTCACTGCTTTTTCTTGCTTCAAGAATCAAATTCATGATTTTTCAGATTGTCAATAACATTTCTCCTTGTTCATCATTCTTTTAAGAGCCAACAATTTTAACATTCATAAACAACAAGATCAAAAGACATATGCACTGTTCAAGCATTCATTCAGAAAGCAAGAAGTATTGTCACCACATCAATATAATTAAACTAAATTCTAGGATAAATTCGAAATTCATGTACTTCTTGTTCTTTTGAATTAAAACATTTTTCTTTTAAGAGAGGTGAAGGATTCATGGAATTATTCATAATCTTTAAGGCATAGTTACTACATACTAATGAAGTAGAGACACAAAATATAGATAAACATGAAGGATAAAAATCGAAAAAACAGAGAAAATAAGAACAAGGAATGAGTCCACCTGAGTGAGGGTGGCGCCTTCTTGAAGATCCAATGGTGCTTTTTGAGCTCCTTTATGTCTTTTCCTTGCTTCTGTTGCATGATCCCTAGTGATTTTGGTGTTTTTATCCTTATTTGCTCCCAATAGTTGTGTGGAGGATAATTTATCCCCTGAGGTATCTCAGGGATCTCTTGATTTGCAGTCAAATATTCTACCACTGAGCTATAAACCCTTTAGATGAGTCTTTCCATCTCCCATGACTCGGAGGTGGAAGCTTTTTGCCTTTCCTTTTTCTCTTTTTTTTTCTTCTTTTTTTTTGAGGTTTCTCTGAATTATTGATTTTTAGTTTCTCTTGACTTCCTCTTTAGAGTCCTTTCAGGTTCATGATCTGCTTCAATAAGAATGTTCTTGTCCTTGCTCCTGCTCATATAGGGAAGAAGAGAACAAGAAAAGAAAGAGGAATCCTCTATGTCACAGTAAAGAGGTTCCTTATTGTTAGTAGAAGAAGAAAGGAATAAGAGTGGAGAATCCAATCACAATGGTGAGGATAGAGGCAGTGATTGGAGATGAAGAGAGGTGAAGAGAAGGGTTAGTAAATAAATAAAATAAATAGAAAGAGATGAGGGGGAGAGAAATTCGAAAATAATTTTGAAAAATGGGTTAGTAATTTTTGAAAATTAAAACTAAAATTTGAAACAATTAATTAATTAAAAAGAATTTTTGAAAAAGAGGGAGGTATTTTCGAAAATTAGAGAGGGAAAAGTAGTTAGGTGGTTTTGAAAAAGATAAGAAACAAACAAAAAGTTAATTAGTTAGTTGAAAAAAAGATATTAAAATCAATTTTGAAAAGATAAGAAGATAATAAGTTAGAAAAGATATTTTAAATTTTTTTTTTGAAAAAAATAAAATTTTGAAAAAAATATGATATAAAAGATATGATTTAAAAAGATATGGTTTTGAAAAGATAAGATTGAAATTAGTTTTGAAAAAGATTTGAATTTTAAAATCACAATTAATGACTTGACTCACAAGAAATCACAAGATATGATTCTAGAACTTAAAATTTGAATCTTTCTTAACAAGAAAGTAACAAACTTGAAATTTTTGAATCAAAACATTAATTTTTGATGCAATTTTCGAAAATATGATGTAAAGATAAGAAAAAGATTTTGAAAATATTTTGAAAAAGATTTTTGAAATTTTTGAAAATGATGAAAAAATGGAAAAGATATGATTTTTGAAAAAGATTTTAAAAAGATAAGATTTAAAAAGATAAGATATTTTTTTGATTTTTGAAAATTTTTTTTTTGATGAGAGAGAAAAACACTAAAAATACTCGATGCATGAAAATTTTGGATCAAAACACTTGATGCATGCAAGAACACTATGAATGTCAAGATGAACACCAAGAACACTTTGAAGATCATGATGAACATCAAGAACATATTTTTGAAAAATTTTCAACGTAAAGAAAACATGCAAGACACCAAACTTAGAAATTTTTCATGTTTAAACTCTATGAATGCAAGAATGCATATGAAAAACACCATACAACACAAAACAAGAAAATATGAAGATCAAACAAGAAAGTTCATCAAGAACAACTTGAAGATCATGATGAATGCTATGAATGCATGAATTTTTCGAAAATTTTATGCAAGAAAAAGATGAACATGCAATTGACACCAAACTTATGACTTGACAAAAGACTCAAACAAGAAACACAAAATATTTTTTATTTTTATGATTTTTCTAATTTTTTTTGTATTTTATTTGATTTTTTCGAAAAACATATAAGAAAAGGAAAATAAGAAATTCAAAATTTTTAATATGAATTCAAGGAATCATGCAATGTTAGTCTAAAGCTCCGGTCCAGGAATTTAGACATGGCTTAATAGCCAGCCAAGCTTTCAATGAAAGCTCCAGTCCAAAACACTAGACATGGCCAATGGCCAGCCAAGCTTTAGCATACAGCTAATAATCAAATTAGCTTGCCTCTATGAAAATGGTTTTGAAGCCTCAGTCCAAAAGAATTTAGACATGGCTTTACAGCCAGCCAGGCTTCAACATGCTTCATGAAACTCTAGAATGCATATTAAAAATTTTTTTGAATAATTTTCGAAAATAGGGAGAAGATTTTGAAAAGATTTTCGAATTTTTTTTTAATAAAATAAAAATTACCTAATCTGAGCAACAAGATGAACCGTCAGTTGTCCATACTCGAACAATCCCCGGCAACGGCGCCAAAAACTTGGTGGTGTTGCCGGATTAAAAACTTGGCACCATTGTGGGTTGGAAACAATTGTTTGAATTGTTGTTCGAAATTGATTGTTCCCCGGCAACGGCGCCAAAAACTTGGTGGACGAAATTGTGATTCATTCTTTTCCCTTCAACAATCCCAGGTAATGGCTCGAAAAACTTGGTGTCAATGCTATGGTTCACAACTTCGCACAACTAACCAGCAAGTGCACTGGGTCGTCCAAGTAATACCTTACGTGAGTAAGGGTCGATCCCACAGAGATTGTTGGTATGAAGCAAGCTATGGTCATCTTGTAAATCCCAGTCAGGAGGATAAAATTATGGAATTTAGAAAATCAAATATGATTAATAAAAATAAACAGAAAATAAAATAGGATAGAGATACTTATGTAAATTAATAGTGGAAATTTCAGATAAGTGTATGGAGATGCTGTGCTCCTCTTGAATCTCTACTTTCCTATTACATTCATCCAATCCTTCTTACTCCTTTCCATGGCAAGCTGTATGTAGGGCATTACCGTTGTCAGTGGCTACATCCCATCCTCTCAGTGAAAACGTTCCTATGATCTGTCACAGCACGGCTAATCAGCTGTTGGTTCTCGATCATGTTGGAATAGGATCCATTGATCCTTTTGCGCTTGTCATCACGCCCAGCAATCGCGAGTTTGAAGCTCGTCACAGTCATTCAATCCCAGAATCCTACTCGGAATACCATAGACAAGGTTTAGACTTTTCGGATCCTCATGAATGCCGCCATCTATCTAACTTATACCACGAAGATTCTGTTGGGGAATCTAAGAGATATGCGCCTGGCCTAAGGTAGAACGGAAGTGGTTGTCAGTCACGCGCGTTCATAGGTGAGAATGATGATGAGTGTCATGGATCATCACATTCATCAAGGTGAAGTGCAACGTATATCTTGGATTAAGAATAAAATTGATTTGGATAGAAAATAATAGTAATTGCATTGAAACTTGAGGTACAGCAGAGCTCCACACCCTTAATCTATGGTGTGTAGAAACTCCACTGTTGAAAATACATAAGTGAGAGAGGTTCAGGCATGGCCGAATGGCCAGCCCCCAAAACGTGGTCACTGGATCAAAATACAATCCAGGGATCAAAACCAAGATGATAATATGATAGTAAAGAGTTCTATTTATAATAAACTAGCTACTAGGGTTTACAGAAGTAAGTAATTGATGCATAAATCCACTTCCGGGGCCCACTTGGTATATATTTGGGCTGAGCTTGGTCTATCCACGAGCTGAGGCTTTTCTTGGAGTTGAACTCCAAGTTATAACGTGTTTTGGACGTTCAACTCCGGATCATGACGTGTTTCTGGCGTTTAACTCTAGACAGCATCATGTACTTGGCGTTCAACGCCAAGTTACGTCGTCAATTTCCGAATAAAGTATAGACTATTATATATTACTGGAAAGTTCTGGATGTCTACTTTCCAACGCCGTTGAGAGCGCACCATTTGGAGTTTTGTAGCTCCAGAAAATTCATTTTGAGTGCAGGGAGGTCAGATTCCAACAGCATCAGCAGTCCTTTTGTCAGCCTTTTTCAGAGTTTTGCTCAGGTCCCTCAATTTCAGCCAGAATTTACCTGAAATCATAGAAAAACACACAAACTCCTAGTAAAGTCCAGAAATGTGAATTTAACATAAAAACTAATGAAAACATCCCTAAAAGTAACTAGATCATACTAAAAACTTCCTAAAAACAATGCCAAAAAGCGTGTAAATTATCCGCTCATCACAACACCAAACTTAAATTGTTGCTTGTCCCCAAGCAACTGAAAATAAAATAGGATAAAAATAAGAGAATATACTATAAATTTAGAATATCAATGAATATTAGTTCTAATCAGATGAGCGGGACTTGTAGCTTTTTGCTTCTGAACAGTTTTGGCATCTCACTTTTTCCTTTGAAGTTTAGAATGATTGGCTTCTCTAGGAACTTAGAATTTCAGATAGTGTTATTGATTCTCCTAGTTAAGTATGTTGATTCTTGAACACAGCTACTTTTTGAGTCTTGGCCGTGGCCCTAAGCACTTTGTTTTCCAGTATTACCACCGGATACATAAATGCCACAGACACATAACTGGGTGAACCTTTTCAGATTGTGACTCAGCTTTGCTAGAGTCCCCAGTTAGTGGTGTCCAGAGCTCTTAAGCACACTCTTTTGCTTTGGATCCTTTTTACCCTTGCCTTTTGATTTTAAGGGCTATTGGCTTTTTCTGCTTGCTTTTTCTCTTTTTTTTTTTCAAAATATTTTTTTTTCGCCAATTATTTATTTATTTATTTATTTATTTTTCGCCATTCACTGCTTTTTCTTGCTTCAAGAATCAAATTCATGATTTTTCAGATTGTCAATAACATTTCTCCTTGTTCATCATTCTTTTAAGAGCCAACAATTTTAACATTCATAAACAACAAGATCAAAAGACATATGCACTGTTCAAGCATTCATTCAGAAAGCAAGAAGTATTGTCACCACATCAATATAATTAAACTAAATTCTAGGATAAATTCGAAATTCATGTACTTCTTGTTCTTTTGAATTAAAACATTTTTCTTTTAAGAGAGGTAAAGGATTCATGGAATTATTCATAATCTTTAAGGCATAGTTACTACATACTAATGAAGTAGAGACACAAAATATAGATAA
The DNA here is from genome assembly GCF_014773155.1 of Arachis stenosperma. Classification (NCBI taxonomy): domain Eukaryota; kingdom Viridiplantae; phylum Streptophyta; class Magnoliopsida; order Fabales; family Fabaceae; genus Arachis; species Arachis stenosperma. The sequence goes on from NC_080379.1 coordinate 84,706,761, forward strand.
ACATGAAGGATAAAAATCGAAAAAACAGAGAAAATAAGAACAAGGAATGAGTCCACCTGAGTGAGGGTGGTGCCTTCTTGAAGATCCAATGGTGCTTTTTGAGCTCCTTTATGTCTTTTCCTTGCTTCTGTTGAATGATCCCTAGTGATTTTGGTGTTTTTATCCTTATTTGCTCCCAATAGTTGTGTGGAGGATAATTTATCCCCTGAGGTATCTCAGGGATCTCTTGATTTGCAGTCAAATATTCTACCACTGAGCTATAAACCCTTTAGATGAGTCTTTCCATCTCCCATGACTCGGAGGTGGAAGCTTTTTGTCTTTCCTTTTTCTCTTTTTTTTTTCTTCTTTTTTTTTTGAGGTTTCTCTGAATTATTGATTTTTAGTTTCTCTTGACTTCCTCTTTAGAGTCCTTTCAGGTTCATGATCTGCTTCAATAAGAATGTTCTTGTCCTTGCTCCTGCTCATATAGGGAAGAAGAGAACAAGAAAAGAAAGAGGAATCCTCTATGTCACAGTAAAGAGGTTCCTTATTGTTAGTAGAAGAAGAAAGGAATAAGAGTGGAGAATCCAATCACAATGGTGAGGATAGAGGCAGTGATTGGAGATGAAGAGAGGTGAAGAGAAGTGTTAGTAAATAAATAAAATAAATAGAAAGAGATGAGGGGGAGAGAAATTCGAAAATAATTTTGAAAAATGGGTTAGTAATTTTTGAAAATTAAAACTAAAATTTGAAATAATTAATTAATTAAAAAGAATTTTTGAAAAAGAGGGAGGTATTTTCGAAAATTAGAGAGGGAAAAGTAGTTAGGTGGTTTTGAAAAAGATAAGAAACAAACAAAAAGTTAATATTAGTCAATTTTGAAAAGATAAGAAGATAAGAAGTTAGAAAAGATATTTTTTTAAATTTTTTTTGAAAAAGATAAAATTTTGAAAAAAATATGATATAAAAGATATGATTTAAAAAGATATGGTTTTGAAAAGATAAGATTGAAATTAGTTTTGAAAAAGATTTGAATTTTAAAATCACAATTAATGACTTGACTCACAAGAAATCACAAGATATGATTCTAGAACTTAAAATTTGAATCTTTCTTAACAAGAAAGTAACAAACTTGAAATTTTTGAATCAAAACATTAATTTTTGATGCAATTTTCGAAAATATGATGTAAAGATAAGAAAAAGATTTTGAAAATATTTTGAAAAAGATTTTTGAAATTTTTGAAAATGATGAAAAAATGGAAAAGATATGATTTTTGAAAAAGATTTTAAAAAGATAAGATTTAAAAAGATAAGATATTTTTTTGATTTTTGAAAATTTTTTTTTGATGAGAGAGAAAAACACTAAAAATACTCGATGCATGAAAATTTTGGATCAAAACACTTGATGCATGCAAGAACACTATGAATGTCAAGATGAACACCAAGAACACTTTGAAGATCATGATGAACATCAAGAACATATTTTTGAAAAATTTTCAACGTAAAGAAAACATGCAAGACACCAAACTTAGAAATTTTTCATGTTTAAACTCTATGAATGCAAGAATGCATATGAAAAACACCATACAACACAAAACAAGAAAATATGAAGATCAAACAAGAAAGTTCATCAAGAACAACTTGAAGATCATGATGAATGCTATGAATGCATGAATTTTTCGAAAATTTTATGCAAGAAAAAGATGAACATGTAATTGACACCAAACTTATGACTTGACAAAAGACTCAAACAAGAAACACAAAATATTTTTGATTTTTATGATTTTTCTAATTTTTTTTTTGTATTTTATTTGATTTTTCCGAAAAACATATAAGAAAAGGAAAATAAGAAATTCAAAATTTTTAATATGAATTCAAGGAATCATGCAATGTTAGTCTAAAGCTCCGGTCCAGGAATTTAGACATGGCTTAATAGCCAGCCAAGCTTTCAATGAAAGCTCCAGTCCAAAACACTAGACATGGCCAATGGCCAGCCAAGCTTTAGCATACAGCTAATAATCAAATTAGCTTGCCTCTATGAAAATGGTTTTGAAGCCTCAGTCCAAAAGAATTTAGACATGGCTTTACAGCCAGCCAGGCTTCAACATGCTTCATGAAACTCTAGAATGCATATTAAAAATTTTTTTGAATAATTTTCGAAAATAGGGAGAAGATTTTGAAAAGATTTTCGAAATTTTTTTTAATAAAATAAAAATTACCTAATCTGAGCAACAAGATGAACCGTCAGTTGTCCATACTCGAACAATCCCCGGCAACGGCGCCAAAAACTTGGTGGTGTTGCCGGATTAAAAACTTGGCACCATTGTGGGTTGGAAACAATTGTTTGAATTGTTGTTCGAAATTGATTGTTCCCCGGCAACGGCGCCAAAAACTTGGTGGACGAAATTGTGATTCATTCTTTTCACTTCAACAATCCCAGGTAATGGCTCGAAAAACTTGGTGTCAATGCTATGGTTCACAACTTCGCACAACTAACCAGCAAGTGCACTGGGTCGTCCAAGTAATACCTTACGTGAGTAAGGGTCGATCCCACAGAGATTGTTGGTATGAAGCAAGCTATGGTCATCTTGTAAATCCCAGTCAGGAGGATAAAATTATGGAATTTAGAAAATCAAATATGATTAATAAAAATAAACAGAAAATAAAATAGGATAGAGATACTTATGTAAATTAATAGTGGAAATTTCAGATAAGTGTATGGAGATGCTGTGCTTCTCTTGAATCTCTACTTTCCTATTACATTCATCCAATCCTTCTTACTCCTTTCTATGGCAAGCTGTATGTAGGGCATTACCGTTGTCAGTGGCTACATCCCATCCTCTCAGTAAAAACGTTCCTATGCTCTGTCACAGCACGGCTAATCAGCTGTTGGTTCTCGATCATGTTGGAATAGGATCCATTGATCCTTTTGCGCTTGTCATCACGCCCAGCAATCGCGAGTTTGAAGCTCGTCACAGTCATTCAATCCCAGAATCCTACTCGGAATACCATAGACAAGGTTTAGACTTTTCGGATCCTCATGAATGCCGCCATCTATCTAACTTATACCACGAAGATTCCGTTGGGGAATCTAAGAGATATGCGCCTGGCCTAAGGTAGAACGGAAGTGGTTGTCAGTCACGCGCGTTCATAGGTGAGAATGATGATGAGTGTCATGGATCATCACATTCATCAAGGTGAAGTGCAACGTATATCTTGGATTAAGAATAAAATTGATTTGGATAGAAAATAATAGTAATTGCATTGAAACTTGAGGTACAGCAGAGCTCCACACCCTTAATCTATGGTGTGTAGAAACTCCACTGTTGAAAATACATAAGTGAGAGAGGTTCAGGCATGGCCGAATGGCCAGCCCCCAAAACGTGGTCACTGGATCAAAATACAATCCAGGGATCAAAACCAAGATGATAATATGATAGTAAAGAGTTCTATTTATAATAAACTAGCTACTAGGGTTTACAGAAGTAAGTAATTGATGCATAAATCCACTTCCGGGGCCCACTTGGTGTATGTTTGGGCTGAGCTTGGTCTATCCACGAGCTGAGGCTTTTCTTGGAGTTGAACTCCAAGTTATAACGTGTTTTGGGCGTTCAACTCCGGATCATGACGTGTTTCTGGCGTTTAACTCCAGACAGCATCATGTACTTGGCGTTCAACGCCAAGTTACGTCGTCAATTTCCGAATAAAGTATGGACTATTATATATTACTGGAAAGTTCTGGATGTCTACTTTCCAACGCCATTGAGAGCGCGCCATTTGGAGTTCTGTAGCTCCAGAAAATCCATTTTGAGTGCAGGGAGGTCAGATTCCAACAACATCAGCAGTCCTTTTGTCAGCCTTTTTCAGAGTTTTGCTCAGGTCCCTCAATTTCAGCCAGAATTTACCTGAAATCACAGAAAAACACACAAACTCCTAGTAAAGTCCAGAAATGTGAATTTAACATAAAAACTAATGAAAACATCCCTAAAAGTAACTAGATCATACTAAAAACTTCCTAAAAACAATGCCAAAAAGCGTATAAATTATCCGCTCATCAGAATTCAGCACAACTCTGGCTTCCTGCGGAGGTTCAGCATCTCCTAAATCTTCAACCAACTCTTATTCTTCTATAATGACAATGTCCTCTACTTGTTCTAGTACGAAGTTATGCTCTATGCTGTCCACTGGAGCTTCTTGTGTCTTCTTCACAATACATTCTTCATTAGATTCTCCACATGATGCCATGGGAGTCTGTTGAGTGTCCGAACGACTGGAAGATAATTGATTTATAGCTTGCTCCAATTGATGAAGGGTTGCATTGAACTGGTTTACTGATTCCTCGAAGCGAACCTGTAATTCTTGGCTTGATGGATATGGACATGGTGCATAAGGGAGTGGTGGTTCTTGGGAGTAATTGGATTGGCGTTAGGGTGGATAAGGATCATGTGGCAATGAATGGTGAAAAGAAGCTTGTGAGTGTGGTGGGTTGAGGTTGTATTGAAAGGATGGTCCCTGAGCATAGGGTAGGGCTTGTTGGTAGCTACAAGGCGGTCCACCAAATCTATCAGTTGGGTATGCATTGTAGAATGGTCTCTGTCCATGATATCTAGGAGGGTGTTGTTGCCTAAAGGGGTGATCAGATCCTCCTGGCTCCATCCGTCTTTGATTGCTTAGACCTTGATGCATAGTCCTGTTATAGCTTCCATTCCTTGCAACAAAATTAGAACCAAACTCAAAGCAAGAGGGGTGAGAACTCATAATAGCTATCAGAAATAAGAGGGAAGAGAGAAAACAAATAAACAAGTAAAAGAAAATTTTTTTTTGAAAATATTTACAATAACCAATAATAAGGCACACATTTGCAATTCCCCGGCAACGGCGCCATTTTGACGTCGGGATTTTTGCTAGTAAAGAATTTTATAAAGTTGCGTTGTAAGTATAGATTCTGAACCAACAAAAATCCCTTCGTACAAACGTTTTGGTTGTCACAAGTAACAAACCCCTAAATAAATTGATAACCGAAGTATTTAAACCTCGAGTCGTCTTCTCAAGGAATTGCAGGGAGGTGTATTCTTATTATTGGTTATGAGTTTTGTAAAATGGGGGTTTTGAGAATGAGGAACAAGTATGATAAATGACAAATAAAATAAATAAATGACTGTAAAATAAACTCTTGGCAAGGTATGAGAAATTGGAAGTTCTATCCTAGTTATCCTTATCAATGATGATGACAATTGAATCTTAATTCCACTTAGTTAACCTCTTCTGGTGTGAAGGAAGGTCAAGTGGTTAATTATTTTGATCTTCAAATCCTAGTTAATTCCTAGAAAAAGATTGGGATTATAGAAGTTCAAGCTAATTAGCAAAGATACCGATTATCGATCACGTTGAGTTTGATAACTCAAGAGTTACTAATTTCTTAACCAAATCCAGGAATGTAGAAAGCTAAATTAGAATCATAAATATCTGGAATACCTCAAATAACATTCATTCAAAGCAGTCAAATCTAACATGGAAAATATTCATAAGCCAATTGGGCAACATAAATCAAACATAAATAAAAGCATTAAAGTATCTCAAAGTAGAAGAGAGGTCAAAATAAAGGAATATTGAACCTGATATGAAGAGTTGAATTAAATCCTTAATTTCTGAAAAATCCTAATTTCTAAATCCTAAGAGAGAGGAGAGAACCTCTCTCACTAAAACTACATCTAAACTATCAAAAGTAACTAATTGGCTCACCCTCCTTTCCTTTTGGATGCATTCCCCCACTTCATAACCTCTGGTCTGTGCTTTCTGGACTTGGATTTGGGCCAAAAAGGGCTTCAGAAATCGCTGGGATCGCTTTCTATAATTTCTGGTGCGTGGCCTCTGTCATGCGTCCGCGTGGGTCACGCGGTCGCGTCATGTGGAATTTTCCTTGTCACGTGACAAACCCCAATTTGAGGGTTTGTCTTGTATTGAATTTAGAGCATTTTGATAACCTTTTGTCACATTTAGCCTATAAATTAGCATGGTTTTGTTATCTCTCCCGTATTTGTGCCTAAGTGTAAAAACATGCTTTTTAAGCCTTATTTTGATGAATTCTATTTCCTCTTTTGATTCCATAAGATGCCTTGATGTGTTTGCTAGTAATTCCAGGATTGAAATAGGCTAGGCATGGATCAGAGAAAGCAAGGAAGGAAGCATGCAAGTGGAGAGAAGCATAAAAAGTCAAAGAAGCAAAGTCAGCCATGCACGCGCACGCGCACAAGGCGCTCGCGCGCACATTGCGAAGCAGGCCAAGGACGCGCACGCGTACCATGCGCGCACGCGCCGATGATGGCACATGACCTCATTAAGGCAACACGTGCCTGGCGATTTTGGGAAGGTTTCAGCAACCAACTTTGGCGCCAAAATGCATATAAGAGCCAAGGATTGAAGGGGATTGACATGACATTAACACATACACATCCTTAGGTAGATATTTTTAGTTAGTTACATTTGTAGAGAGAGAAACTCCAACTTCTCTCTAGGATTCATCTTCATTTTCTCAATTCTCAACCATTCCTTGGTGAGATCTATTACAACACTCAATTTACTTTGTTCATATTGTAGATCATCTTCTCTAATCTCAATTAGTGTTTGTAATTGTTCAATTCTTGTAGATCTTAGAATTAGCTTTGTTGTTTTGGATTCTATTGATTCATTAAAGATCTCATTTTCATTGTTGTTCATTGTTGATTGTTGTTAATCTCTTGTGTTGAATTGCTTTAGTTCTAACTCTCTTCTCAATTTTACTATGTCTTTCATTCTTGCTCTCCAAGTGTTTGAGAAAATGCCAACTTTAGATATGGAGTAGTATTCTCTCACTTGGCCTAGTGGTTGAGTCATTGGAAACACTTGAATAATGGATGTCAATTGTTGATTAAGAATTGAGGATTGCTAATTGACTTAGAGTGCACTAAAGCTAGACTTCCCTAGGGTAAGACTAGGACTTGTGACTTGAGTTAATTACTTTTACTTGACTTTCCTCTATAATTAGGGGTTAACTAAGTGAAGCAACACTCCTTTGTTATCACAATTGAAGGAAGCTATAGTGATGGGACTTCCAATGTTCAACCTTGGCCAAGGCTTTTAATATTGATTGATTGTTGTTTTCTTTTATTAGCACTCTTATGCCACACTCTTCAAGCCACAAAAGACCACTTAACCAATAACATGCATCCTTGTAGCATTCCTAGGGAAGAACGACTCGGGACTAATACTCTCGATTATAGATTGTAGATTGTTTGATGATGGATTTTGCGTCGGTTTAGACTATACTACGATTGACTACTTGATAATTTCTATACCGGCAAAAATCCATTCGTCAAAATGGCGCCGTTGCCGGGGAATGCGCATGAGTGCCATGTCTTTGGTTAATGTAAATATGTGAATATTGTGAATATGTTTGTCTTTTGTTTGTTTGTTAGTTTTTGTTAGTTTTAAGATTTCTATTGGTTTTGTTTCTATTTGCCACTATGAATTCTCATCCTTGTGGTTTTGGATATAACTATGACTATTTTGTAGGCGATGAAAACTTGAATGATGGCTCACATTATGGGAGAGATGAATTCTCAGGAAGGGAGCCATATCCATATGAGCAATCATCATGGCAACCTTCCCCTTCAAGTTACTATGATGGTAATCCTTCCTATAATGCATATCATTCCTACGAATATGATGACTCTTATCATGGTTATACCACTCAACCACCACCATTCTATGCACCATATTCTCAACCCACATCTTATTTCCACCAAGTGCCCACATACGATCCAAATCTATATTCCCCCTATGCATACCCTTGTGACGATTATGAACAAGCAACCCTTGAATCACCACCACTCCAACATTTTTACCCTCCAACCCGAGTCCCCATGGATGATGCACTTGGTATCATTCTTCAAGAGCAAGAAGAGCTCCAAACCGCCTTCACTAGTTTCACCTCTACCCTCCAAGAATTTACGTCCCGTATAATTTCACCCTCTACCAATAACCAAAATGACTTCCCACCTCAAAGCTTTGATGAATCTTTTTTTCAACCATATTATGATTTCTCCTCTCCGCCACAAACCTCCATGGAAGCATATCAATGTCCATTAATCCAAGAGCAATATGATCCTACTTATGTTAGTAAAGCGGAACAAGAATTAAGGGATCGTTTCAAGGAAGAAATGGATCGACTTCAAGCAACCATCCGTCAAAAGATAGATTCTTGGGATTCATATCACAAGCGAAATGAGTTCACGGATGATTGTGAGAAAGCAACCAAAGAGGGTGGTATGAGGGAGACTTTAGAGTCTCAAGTTAAGCACAAGGAAATGGAGTGTGTGTTGCAACAAGCGGAGGAAATGAAGATTGTTGAAGATAAAGAAGTGGAAGAAGACCTAGAAGAGGTTGAACAAGAAGGAAGTTCCATCAACGAAAATAACTCTACATCAAGTGACAATGGTGATCTTGTTGAAGCTTCCCCCTTCGAATGTGAAACCAATGTTGAGGAGGGTGCGCAACCTCCAACATATAACTTGATCAATGATAAAGGTTTGAAGGAAGTTAGCAAACAAGAAGAATTTAAAAAGAGTTATCAAAAGATGGAAATCATCATGGAGGAGCCAAAGGAAGTGGAACCTACAATGCCAAGATCATTGAGTATCTTCCTTGCTAAGTCGCCATCCCAATCACAAATTGAATGGGCAATCATCTCATCCTTTAATTTTCTTGGCCCATATCAATATGCGTTGTTAGAAACGGACGGTCAACTTAGAACCCTTTGTGGGCTAGAGAGTAAGAACGGATTGGATGTTGGTGGACAATTTGAATCAAGGAGCATAAGGAATGGAAGATCAAACTTAGAGTTTCAAAAGTGGAGTGAAGCCAAATTCAATGGAACGAGGATGATGAGTATGAGTTACAAAGAGAATTCAATAAGTTTGTCACCCTATTGGAAGCATGAAGAACAAGAAGAAAAGGGGTTGACAAACAAAGTATGGGACCCCGGAACATACATAGACCACTATCAACTTAAGGGCCTCGTTACTTGCTTAGGCCCCCTTGAAGGCCTTGTACGTTTAAATTGGGATCCCGGAGGCTATTGGAAGAGCAAACACTGGTGGGAATTCGAAGAAGAGTACAAACATAAGCCACCATAACAACAAGCATCTCAAAATGTCCAACTTAAGGACTTTAACTAAATGTGCTAGGTGGGAGACACCCCACCATGGTAAACTCTTTCCACTCCCTTCTAATTTTGTTTAATAAGAGATTTGAGTTACCATTGTAGGTAGTTTTTCACTTCATAATTAGCTTGTTTGTGTACACTAGTTGCTAGAATATTAACATGTATGTTGTGCCTAGTAGAAATAGAATAAATTTCAAAACCAACTTGCATTTTAGAAAGTGTGTGATTTTGACTAAATAAGGAGTTGTAGGAACCATGGGGGGTCTTTGGGCAATTTAACGCTTTTAGGCATTTTCTTGTTAAAAAAAAAAAAGGGGGGGAGGGTGGACGCGCGCGCAAACCGTACGCGCACGCGTCCCTGTATGGATGCACCACGAGTCACACTCCCGAGAGTTGGGCCTCCCTTGGGCAAACATTATGCCTTGAGCCCAACACGACCCACGCGGACGCACACTACGTGCGTGCGCGCCGTTTATGAGGACATGGAAGTTCGCGCGGACGCGCACCTGCCGCGTCCGCGCCGATTTGCTACTGCAAATGATTGAGCCAAACCCCAGAGAATTGAGCTATTTCTGGGCTAGCTTTAGGCCCCAGGCCCCACTCGATCTGCGCGAGCGCACGCATCGCGCTAGCGCGCCATATCACAATTCGTCCATGTACGCGGACGCGCACATGCCGCGCGCGCGTCCTTGCTTGCTGCCACCAATCTAAGCCACAGACCCGAGAGTTGGGCGTGCCTCGAGCCCATTCTAAGCCTCAGGCCCAATCTAATGAACGCGTGCGCGCACTGTACGCGCACGCGCCCCTACCTATTCTGCCATCCCGTTCTAGCGCGCATCGTACGCTCACGCGTGGATCTCCATTCCTCTCAATGCATGCGGACGCGTACATGCCGCGTGCGCGCAGATCTGGTGGCGCGACTCCCAGGCCATTCTCCAGAGAGTTAGGCCTGAGTTGGGCCAACTCTAAGCCCCTAGCCCAACTCCATGCATGCGTACGCGCACTGTACGCGCACGCGTCTCCTCCCATTTTGCTCAACATACGCTTAAGCGCGCTATACGCGCACGCGTAGATTCCAAGTTTCCTCACGGGACGCGGACGCGCAAGGTGCGCGCGCGCGTCGATTCAAAATTGGGATAACCCTAGCACGCGATGCACACTGCGCAGTCGCGCACCCTCTCACCCCCATCTTCATTTTCTTCTTCTCTTCTGCCATAACCGCCGGCAGCCACCATCGCCGCGGCCGCCCCTCCGGTTTAGCATCGAGGACGATGCTTGATTTTAAGTGTGGAGAGGGCACCGGTAGCATTATTTGGGAACCGGTGAACCTTTCGGCCTAGTTATCTTGTTTTGCACATCTTTGTATACATTTTGGATTTTAGATATTTTGATGCTTTTTGGATATTTTTTTTAGATGTTTTGGATGATAGATTCCATACTTTTAGTTGGATTCTTCTTTATACATTTTGTTTATCTTTGTTTTTAGTTTGTAAGTTGTGATTAGAAATCATACTTTGAATTGCAAATACTTAGTCACCCTTTTTGCATAATATATTGGTTTTAAGTGAAAAAGGAAAGGGTGAACTAAGAAATTTTTGAACTTTTCAATCACAACAATGCTTAGTCAAACATTGAGATTTTTCAAGAAGTTTAAATATAGGGCATTAACCCAATTGATTGAAAGAGAATTTTTGAAAACTTGCTTGAATTTCATACCTTGTGAAGCATGTATTGAACTAAGAACACAAGCTTGTGAGACTTGAGCCTATTGATGTGGTTACATTTTATAACCACTTATTTTCCATTCTTGTGTGAAATTGTTCTCTTTCTATGATTATGATCCTTGATTTGCTTGATTCTATATATCCATTTATTTCTTGTATTTATGCATTTATATGATTGAGGCCATCACTTCATTAGCCACTTACCAAAATAGCCAACCCTTTTACTCTCCATTGTTAGCCAATTTTGAGCCTATGCTTAACCAACTTATTCTCAATTTAGCTCATTACAAGCACAAGGCAGAAAACCAATGAAAAGTCCTTGTTTGGATCTTTGATTAGCCTAGGCTAGTGAGAGTGTTTACTATTCAAGTTGGTGAGGCTTGGGAACATTGGATAGGATAAAAGGGGTAGTACATTTTCATGTTTAGGAATTGGGTACATATTCATGTATTGATTAAATGTAAAGACCTTATGCATTGATGTTCTTGTATGTAGTTTGAAAGAAGAAAAAAAAAAGAAAAAAATAATGTAAAGAAAAAAAAATGAATGAAAAGAAAAAAAAAATAAAGAAAAAAATATGATGATGAAAAAAAAAATATATAATAAAGAGGGGACAAAATGCCCCAAAGTGAAGTCAATAAAAAGGAATCAATGCATAGGTGTTATGAATCAAATAAGAATGCATGAGTATGTAAGAAAAAAGTGAAGAATGGGTAGTTAGGATAGCTTGCATTTGTATAGGTCATTAAATAGGTTAGGTGGGAAAGTCTATGTTAATCAAAGATTCAATCCTAGTCCACTTAACCATAAATGATCCTACCCTGACCCTAACCCCATTACAACCTAAATGAAAGGCCTCATGATGAATGTATGCATGCATTAAATAAGTGTTGATTGTTAGAAGAAAATCAAATTTTGGAAAACATGATTAGAAGAGAATTGAGTGAATTAACCCTTAAACACTTGAGTGAATAGAGCGGATACACATCCGGTGAGGGTTCAAAAGTTCAATCACATGTGTTCACCCATATTATCTATATTCTTGCAAGTTTGAACTCTTTTTGATAATTCAATACAATTGTGGTTTGGACTTAATTCCTATTGCCTAGCTCTTGTGCTTACACATGCTCTCTTGGGAATTGATTTGTTTGAACTAAGCATTTCCAATTGCTTTAGATAGTTGCCTTTAGATAGGATTCATGTAGTTTAGTTGCATTCAATGTCATACCCCTTTAGTTCCCTCTTATTTTAGCATGAGGACATGCTAGGGCTTAAGTGTGGGGAGGTTGACAAACCCCAATTTGAGGGTTTGTCTTGTATTGAATTTAGAGCATTTTGATAACCTTTTGTCACATTTAGCCTATAAATTAGCATGGTTTTGTTATCTCTCCCGTATTTGTGCCTAAGTGTAAAAGCATGCTTTTTAAGCCTTATTTTGATGAATTCTATTTCCTCTTTTGATTCCATAAGATGCCTTGATGTGTTTGCTAGTAATTCCAAGATTGAAATAGGCTAGGCATGGATCAGAGAAAGCAAGGAAGGAAGCATGCAAGTGGAGAGAAGCATAAAAAGTCAAAGAAGCAAAGTCAGCCATGCACGCGCACGCGCACAAGGCGCTCGCGCGCACATTGCGAAGCAGGCCAAGGACGCGCACGCGTACCATGCGCGCACGCGCCGATGATGGCACATGACCTCATTAAGGCAACACGTGCCTGGCGATTTTGGGAAGGTTTCAGCAACCAACTTTGGCGCCAAAATGCATATAAGAGCCAAGGATTGAAGGAGATTGACATGACATTAACACATACACATCCTTAGGTAGATATTTTTAGTTAGTTACATTTGTAGAGAGAGAAACTCCAACTTCTCTCTAGGATTCATCTTCATTTTCTCAATTCTCAACCATTCCTTTGTGAGATCTATTACAACACTCAATTTACTTTGTTCATATTGTAGATCATCTTCTCTAATCTCAATTAGTGTTTGTAATTGTTTAATTCTTGTAGATCTTAGAATTAGCTTTGTTGTTTTGGATTCTATTGATTCATTAAAGATCTCATTTTCATTGTTGTTCATTGTTGATTGTTGTTAATCTCTTGTGTTGAATTGCTTTAGTTCTAACTCTCTTCTCAATTTTACTATGTCTTTCATTCTTGCTCTCCAAGTGTTTGAGAAAATGCCAACTTTAGATGTGGAGTAGTATTCTCTCACTTGGCCTAGTGGTTGAGTCATTGGAGACACTTGAATAATGGATGTCAATTGTTGATTAAGAATTGAGGATTGCTAATTGACTTAGAGTGCACTAAAGCTAGACTTCCCTAGGGTAAGACTAGGACTTGTGACTTGAGTTAATTACTTTTACTTGACTTTCCTCTATAATTAGGGGTTAACTAAGTGAAGCAACACTCCTTTGTTATCACAATTGAAGGAAGCTATAGTGATGGGACTTCCAATGTTCAACCTTGGCCAAGGCTTTTAATATTGATTGATTGTTGTTTTCTTTTATTAGCACTCTTATGCCACACTCTTCAAGCCACAAAAGACCACTTAACCAATAACATGCATCCTTGTAGCATTCCTAGGGAAGAACGACTCGGGACTAATACTCTCGATTATAGATTGTAGATTGTTTGATGATGGATTTTGCGTCAGTTTAGACTATACTACGATTGATTACTTGATAATTTCTATACCGGCAAAAATCCATTCGTCATCACGCAGTCGCTTCAATTATGCGTCCGCGTCATATGCGTTTCGCTTGTGGCGCGCGATCACGTCAATCATGCGATCGCGTCACTGCCAGTTCGCGCTGGCATGCGGCCGCGTCGCCCATGCGATCGCGTCGCTGCCAGTTTCTTCAAAAACTCCGTTTTATGCTTTCCTTCCATTTTCGCATGTTCCCTTTTCATCCTTTAAGTCATTCCTGCCTTAGAAGATCTGAAATTACTCAACACACGAATCACGGCATCGAATGGCAATAAAAGATAATTAAAATTAATACTTTTAAAGCCTAGAAAACATGTTTTTCACATACATCTCATAATAAGGAAAGGAAGGTAAAACCATGTAATTTCACATGCATAAGTGGGTAAAGGATTGAATAAAACACTTAAATTCAGCACAAATTATATCATAAAATATGGGTTTATCAGCCTTTATTTTCCTTTGTTCATAACTGTTCCCTCTTCTTTTAACGGTTCCCTCTTCTTTTAACTATTCATATTCTTACTGTCTCTGTGCGAACACTCTCTGTGACTTTCCATTGGTGCTGCATTTGGGTGTGGTTTTAGGTTTTTGGTAGTTGTTTCAATTGTAGTTTTGGTACAAGTAGGAATTCCTTATATGTTTTGCATTTTGGGTAGTGAGATGACAGTGAGAAATCCTATTTGGATATAGGTATAATGCGATAGAGGGGAGTGCAAGGGAATGGGTCCTACTTTTTCGGTAGGGGATGTGCAAACCGTTATTATTGAGTTACATCTGACATGTCGGGCACGCCTTCTTGACTAGACGAGGGGACCTCCAAAGGCACCAGGATGAAAGGGCTGTGTTGGGAGGTGGCGAGGAGGCGGGGAGATATGAGCTGGTGCTCGCCGATAAAAATGAGAGGGTTTTCTACCTCAACTTGGATTCTACTTGAATCCCGGACTGGATTTGGGTGCACGACCCCCTGTTTACTAAACTAAGGTTTGATTACCCTTTTTTGAATTCCAGATGGCTCTTTTGAACCGGGTTTCCACGATACCATCTCAACTGCATCCGAATAGCTGGGCGGCTATCGGACCTTCAAGTTGGTGTGTGTTTTTTGGAGATGTTGGCTCGGGTTGAGGTCTTCATATTTTTCTTTTTATGTACCATTCCGCATAAGGAGGGGAAGCATAGGAAGGGATACATCTCCTTCCGTGCTTAGGCGAACTACCGAATCTTTAACTTGTTTGAAGATTCATTTCACGGCTTCAAGGCAGAGTAGTTCAAAGTTCGTCCCAGTGAAGGTTGGCATCCCTTCTGGCTATTGCTGGGGGAGAGCGCTGGATTTGCTTATATTGGAATTTCGGGGCTGTGGCTTCCTATCTTACGAGGGTAACCTATGAGGGGTTCTCCCAAAAATAGGGATAGGCCTCTTAATCTTCGCAATGTGATAGGTTATTGATAAACCACTATTTTATGGTTTATCTTGTGCTCAATTGAGTGGATTTTGTCAACTCTTTACCCACTTATTCATACTATTTGCATATTTTACATTTGCCTTCCTAATTATGTGCTTTGATTGAAAACATGTTTCTTTGGACTTATATTTGCTTATTATTAATCCTCTCTTATTTCCATTCGATGCCGTGATTAGTGTGTTGAGTAGTTTCAGATTTTCTAAGGCAGAATGACTTAAAGGATGAAAAAGGAAAATACTAAAAGGAAAGGAGAAAGCAAAACGGAGCTTTAAGGAAACTGGTATCCACGCGATCGCATGGACGACGCGATCGCGTGCCAAGCACGAATCAGCAGCAACGCGGCCGCATGACTGACGCGACCGCGCGCCTTAAGCAGAACGCACATGACGCGGTCGCATGACTGACGCGACCGCGTGGCAAGGAAAAGCTCCGAATGACGTGACCGCGTGACCCACGCGGACGCGTGACAGAGGCCACGCACCAGAAATTGCAGAAAACGCTCATAACGAGTTCTGAGGCCCTATTTGGCCCAAATCCAAGTCCAGAAGGCACAGATTAGAGGCTATAAAGTGGGGGAATGCATGTATTCATAAGGAGGCACTCATAATTCACAATTTTAGGAGTAGATGTAGTTTTTAAAGAGAGAGGTTCTCTCCTCTCTCTTTAGGATTTAGGATTTAGGACTTCTCTTAGTTTTAGGAGTGACTCTCAATCCCAGGTTCTTTATTTTTATTTATCCCAATTTAATTTATGAACTCTTTCATGTTACAGATTACTCTTTTAAATTAATGTTATTTGAGATATTTCAGATTGATGATTGCTGTCTTTTATTTATATAAATAATTTGGATTTTCCTATTGCCCAATTGGCTTATGAATATTGTTAGTTTTAGATTTTACTGCTTTGAATGAATTGAAGGTATTCCAGATATTTATGATTTTAATTTAGCTTTTTACATTCTTGGCTTTGGTTAAATAATTGGTGACTCTAGAGTTATCAAACTCATTGTTGATTGAAAATTGGATTTCTTCGTTTCATTAATTCAAGTTCCAATAACTCTAGTCTTTCCCAAGGAAAGACTAGGACCTGAGGAATCAAAATTAATTCATCCACTTAACTTACCTTCATAGTTAGAGGTTAACAAAGTGGGAGAAAAATCCAATTCTCATTACAATTGATAAGGATAACCAGGATAGGACCTCCAGTTCCCATACCTTGCCAAGAGTTTATTTTACAGTTATTTATTTATTTTTCTTATTATTTTTTGTGCAACATACTACCCCCTTACTTCCAAAATCCCAATTTTACCTTTTTCATAGCCAATAATAAGAACATACCTCCCTGCAATTCCTTGAGAAGACGACCCGAGGTTTAAATACTCGGTTAACAATTTTTAAAGGGGTTTGTACGAAGGGATTTCTGTCGGTTTAGAGACTATATCTACAACGCGACTGTTTTTATGACATTCTTTACTGGCAAAAATCCTAACGTCAGTTATCCTAAAGTGGGCATGTCCTATGCTGGTAGGTTCTTTGCTTTGTGAGTATATGTATTTTCCTTTCGATCATGTAACTTGACATCTTTCCTATTTCCTTTGTTTTTGTAGTTGGAATAGCTAATGGGCTGACGACTCTGTGGCATTTGAAGGCTGCTTTGTTGATACTCTAGAGGTTAGATTATTTGAGGGTCCTCTCAGTCAACCCCTCTGGAGGCTTCTATTCCAATCTCCTAAATGGTCTTACAGTAGATCGTCCCAAAGGGGGCCATCGGGGATGATGAACTCCAGGAAATTCTGATTCTCGAGACTGATAGGAAGCGTAAGCAGGTCGAAGGGAGTGGTCAGAAAGGGCAGGGGTGGTCACTCCCTGTGTGATTGATGCTAATTTTACAAACCAGAAACTACCGGCAAGTACATCGGATATTATCAAATAATACCTCAGGTGAGTGAGGGTCGATCCCATGAGGATTAATGGATCAAGCAAACAATGGTTAATTGACTATTCTACTCAGACAATCAAGAATAAGTGTTTCAATAATAAATAGCATGATAACAGAAAATTTAATAAAAATAAACAAAAATTAGTTGAGAAAGTAAGATGACAAAGATAGTTAAGGTGTCAGAGATGTTCACTTCTTAGGAAAATAATCATTGTGTATATTTAGATGAGGTATGAAAAGATTAATCACGAAGAATCATAAATAATCGAATTCCAATTCCTTGACAATTTAATTTTTCTTTAACTTAATTAATAGCAAATTCCTTAGTCGATTACTTAAGAAAAGAGGTAAAGCATAATTCTGATTCAATTTAAAGTAAGATTAAAAAATAGTCCTTAGTTTGAATTATATGTCCTGTAATGGCCTAGCCTTGAAGAAACGATGCTTTTTCAGGATCAAACAAAATTTTTATGGAATTTTTAGGAATTTCAGTGCATATAAACACCTCCACATCACAGGTGTTGTATCATCAAGCTGTTGAATCAGCAGCTTGACTGCACCGGACACCTCTCTTGCAGGTGATAAACCCCATTTGTAGGGTTTATCTTATATTGATTTTTGGGGATTTTATCACATTTTACCCACATTTATTCAATGAAATAGCATGTTTTTGTATATTCTCCTTTAATCGTGCTTAAGAGTGAAAACATGCTTTTAGGTCCTTAATTGTTTAATCTTGATTTAACTTTGATTCCATTAGATGCCTTGATATGTTTGTTAAGTGATTTCAGATTTAGGAGGCAAAGATTGGATAAAGGGAATAAAGGAAAAGCATGTAAAAATGGAGAACTCATGAAGAAATGAAGGAATCGCAAAAGCTGTTAAGCCGACCTCTTCGCACTTAATCGGCCATAACTTAAGCTACAGAGGTCTAAATGATGCGATTTTAGTTGCATTGGAAAGCTAACATTCGGGGCTTCCAAATGATATAAGATTTGCTATATTTGCTACACGTATGGTGATGCGTACGCACACTATACGCGCACGTATCGTTGCTGCCATATGATCCACTTAAAGCAATACGTGGCCAGCGAATTCTAAAGCCTTGTGGGCCCAATCCAACTCATTTCTGATGCTATTTAAGCCAAGGATTGAAGGGGAATCAACATACTTTTACATCTAGTTACCATTAGTTTAGTTTAGCTTAGTTTAGTAGTTAGAGTTAGTTTCTAGAGAGAGAAGCTCTCACTTCTCTCTAGGATTAGGATTAGGGTTAGGCTTAGTTCTTAGATCTAGGTTTTCATTCATTCATTCTTCTACTCCTACTCCTCAATTATTTGTTGTTACATTCATTCTTCTTCCATTCTTTTGTTGTAATCTCTTTTATGTTGTTCTTGTGTTTTGTTGTAGATCTACTTTTGTTTCTTCTACTCTATTTCAATTCAATCAAAGTAATTCATAATAAATGTGTTTCTTTTAATTGTTGTTGTTAATTCTTTTCAATAATTGTTGTTAGATTCTATTCTTGTTGTCAATTTGCTTTGCTTTTCTTTTGTACCTTCCAAGTGTTTGATGAAATGCTTGGTTGGATTTTAGTGTAGGTTTTGTTCCTGTTGGCCTAGGTAGAGTAATTAGTGACTCTTGAGTTATCTAATTCCTTTGTTAATTGATAATTAGAAGTTGCTAATTGATTTGAATGCCTCTAAAGCTAGTCTTTCCTTTAGGAGTTGATTAGGACTTGAGGAATCAAATTGATTCATTCACTTGACTTTCCTCCATGGTTAGAGGTTAACTAAGTGGGAGTAATGGACAATTTGTTATCACAATTGAGGAGGATGACTAGGATAGGATTTCTAGTTCTCATATTTTGCCAAGAGATTTGTTAGTTGTTAGTTTATTTTCTTTGCCATTTATATTTCTTGTCTAAAATCTCAAAAACCCCAAAATAACTCACAACCAATAACAAGACACTTTATTGTAATTCCTAGGGAGAATGACCCGAGGTTCCAATACTTCAGTTTATAAATTTAGGGGTTTGTTTTAGTGACAAACAACATTTTGTATGAAAAGATTATTGTTTGGTTTAGAAGCTATACTTGCAACGAGAATTCATTTGTGAAATTCTACACCATCAAAAATATAATCATCAAAATGGCGCCGTTGCCCGGGAATTGCAATGGTGTTGTGTTATTGGTTATTGTATATATGTGAATATTGTGAATATGTTTGCTTTTTGCTTCTTTGTTAGTTTTTAGTTTGTTCTCTTTATTTGTTACTATTTTTTTGTTTTTGCCCTCTCTTGCTATCATGAATTCTCACTTTGGCTATGAGTGTAGTTACAACTATGTTGTAGGTAATGAGAACTATAATGAGAATGTGTATCAAGGATGGGATAACCAAAGGTGGGAGGAGCCATATGCATATGATCAATCTTCATGGCAACAACCTCCACCAATGCACTATGAAGAAGAGTCATTTTATGATGCATACCAATCCAATGGCTGTGGTGAATCACCTTGTGACTTTCAAGAACCACCACCATATGCCTATGAACCATATCCTCAACATAACTCTCAACCATACTCACAAGCCCCTTCTTACTAACCACCTTCATATGACCCTAATCCATATCCATCCTACCAACAACCATATGAGCCATATGAACCACATATAGAGCCACTACCATTCCAACATCAATATTTTCAAGAGCCACCTCCTCCACATTATTACCAAGATGAACCACCCCCATATATGAAAATTTTCAACCACAAGATGAATTCTACCCTCCACCACAACCTCACATGGAAGAATATTCATGTCCATCGATCCAAGAGCCATATGATCCCTATCATGATATCCAAGCAGAACAAGAGTCAAGGGATCGTCTCAAGGAAGCATTGGATCAATTTCAAGCAACCATGGAGTGTGTTGTGCAACAAGTGGAAAGAGTGGAAAACATTGAACCACCATAACTCTACCAAGAAAAACCATCTTCCTACTATGAACCCTTCTCCCAAAATGATGAATCCTTCCATCCATCCCAACCTCCAATGGATGACATCCTTGGTGTTCTTGTTCAAGGGCAAGAAGAGATGAAAAGGGATGTGCAAAATTTCATGGCCGCCTTGGATGCGGTAACAAATCAATTAGCCTCCCAATGCTTGAACACTCAAGGAACTCCCATGGCTACATGTGGAGAATCGAATGAAGAACATAGCATGAAGGAGAGATTGGAAACTCCGGTGGGAAATGAGGGAAGTTGTTTTGTATTGGAACAATTGGAGGAAGCTTTAATTGTTGAAGACAAGGAAGAAGTGGTAGAAGACTTAGGAGATGCGGAGCCTCCATGAGAACATAGAGTTGAAGAAAACCCCTCCAAGATGATTGAAATTGATGCTAGGGAGGAAAGTGCACACCTTCCAAGGCATATTCCATATGAAGACTTGGATGGGATAGAGAAAGAATTGAGTTTCCTTGGTGATGAAGATCAAGCATCAAGTCTTAGTGGTGAAGAATCCTTTGAGCATGAAGAACCTTCTCCGGTTGGATTTGAAAGCGTTGAGGAGGTAAATTTTTCTCACCCTCCCTATTATGATTTGTGTAAGGGAAAAGGTTTAGATAAAATTGTTGAACAAAGGATTGAGATTAAGAGATCTTGTGAAGAGATGGAAGTCCCTAGAAATAGAAGAACAAGGGTTGGTTATGCTTTGTCAAGATCTTTGGAAGCATCTTTGCCTAGGTTGCCATCTACACCTTCATTTGAGTGGGTGAAATTCATTTCTATTAGCTTTATTATCCCACTTGAATATGGTTTGCTTGAAATGGATGGCCAACTTAGGGAAGTTTGTGGGATGAAGCGTAAGCGGAAAAGGTTTTGTGGTGGGCGTTGCAAATCAAGGCTCATTATGGTTGATGCCTCAAACATGAGATATAAAAGTTGGAGTAGTGCTCAAATAGATGGGTCTAGGAGGATTGTTGGCCACTATATAGAGAATTCACCTTACTCACCACCCGGTTGGACTAATAATGATGATCAACTTCTAGAAGGGTGTGAAAATAAAATGTGGGACCCCAGATCACAAGAAGAGGATCAACTTTGGGATCCCCAAGCTTGTGAAGAACTCCATCAACACTTGGCTCAATCCATAAGAAATCTTGGGGCACAATGGAGAACCAAGCATTGGTGGGAATTCCAAGATGAATTCAAGCACAAGCCACCTTGAGAGGAGCTCCCCATAAGTCCAACTTAAGGACAATAAACAAAAGTGCTAGGTGGGAGACACCCCACCATGGTAAATTCTTTTCATTTTTTTTTACATACTAATAGAATTAGTTTAATTTCATGTTGTGTTGAGTTTGTTGAGTCTAATTGATAGTTTAGTATGTTAAATAAGGTTTTATGGTGTTTTGGTAGCTGTTTGGAGGTTTGGAATGCTTGGATTGGTGCAAAAAAAAAAAACATAGCAAATTTTTTTAAAAAAACAGAGCACCATCCACGCGTACGCGCACTGCGCGCGTACGCGTGCATCAAGCATATTGGACCATCCACGCGCGCGCGCCATGCGTGCGTACGCGTGGATTGAGAAGTTTCACCTTCCATACATTAACCCGAGAGTTGTGCCTACGCTACGCCAACGTTGTGCCTTTGGCACAACCCCACTCGCGCGCACGCGCACATGACGCGTACGCGCCCCTCTTAAAATAAGCCATCGACGCGCGCGCGCCATGCGTGCGTACCCGTGGATGCCCTTTCTTCCATCCACTTCTTTTCTTCTCCTCTTTCCATTTCTTTCCTTCCCCTTTCTTCTTCCCTTCTTCTACCCCTCATCCAACACTTCCAAACACCATTGATAACCATTTATTTTAGTTAGTTAATTAGTTAGTTGGTTAGTTAATTAGTTAGTTTTAGTTTCGTTTTCATTTCATTTTCTCTTTTTAATTGTAAGTGTTGGATTGTTATTCCTGTTTACCACTACTTGCTGCTGAGTATTAAAAAAGGATGTTATCTTAACATCATTATGTTTATAATCTTTGTTGGATTTTATGATTGAAGTTATATTTTGCTACTTGGTTTTGAGTTTTTCATGCTTACCTTTTGAAAAATACCAAGTGATGAGAATTGCCTTCGAGCTTGTAACTCTTTTTGAATTGCATGATTTGGCCACCATGTGATTTGAACCCTATTCTTTAATTAGGCAATTTCTTGATGAATGTTGTGCATTTACCTTAATGCATTGTATTTCATGATCATATGCATCCATATGTTTTAGCTTGAATGCTTCCATGCTTCTTTAATGCTTGTTTTACCTTACAAGTTTACTTAAAGCATCTCAAGCACACTAGGATAAGTGAAGTGCATGCTTCTTTTGCGATATAAATTTTAGGCTAATGTGTGTTCTAAACTGCGTAATTTAGAATTCACATACTTATTTATCATTAATGTCACACTAATCAACCACTCAATTCTAGTGATTTACCTTACTCCAACAATGTATGCTTCCTTGCTTTTGTATTGTCTCATCTTATGGTGTTATATTTTTGTTTTTTTATGACGAATGCACCACAAGCAATAATGGAAGCAAGACTAAGAACACGCAGCAATCCAGAGAGTCGCCGTACCCCCTTGCTCATCTTTGAGTGCACCGAGGACGGTGCAAACTTTTAAGTGTGGGGAGGTCGTCCGACCGATCGGTGATCTTGGGTGACAAATTTCTAATCTCAACACTTTTGCATATCATTTTAGGTTTTTTGGATTTTTTATTTGCATTTTTCCTATTTTTGCATACATATACACAATAAGCTTAGTCAAAATAATGAAATTTTTCAAGATTTCTATCTATAGGGCACCAATTGATTTGAGTGAAAAACTTTCTCATTAAACTTGCTTGAATTATATATATATTGTGGATCATGCTTTTGAGCTAAGAACACAAGCAAGTCAGATTTGAGCCTAATGGTGTGATTACATCTTATAACCACTTATTTTTCCTTCTTGTGTGCATTATTCTCTTCCTATGATTGTAATCCTTGATTTGTTTGATTCTTTATATCCATTATTTTGTGTATACATGCATTTATATGATTCAGGCCATCATTTCATTAGCTCACTCGCCCATATAGCCTACCTTTTATCTTCCTTTGTTAGCCAAATTTGAGCCTACGATTAACCCACTTGTTCTTAATTTTAGCACATTACAAGCCCTAAAGCGAAAAATAATAAATGTCCTTAATTTGGATATTTGATTAGTTTAGGCTAGTGTGTGTGAGTATCATTCAAGTTTGGGAATCTTGGGACATTGGGTGAATAAAAAGGTAGTTTTGTATTGTTATTGAAAATATTGGGAATTGGGTACATACTCATGTATTGATCAAATGTAAAACCTTATGCATTGATGCTCTTGTATATAAAAAAATGAGAAAAAGAAAAGAAAAAGAAAAAAACAATATGGAAAAGAAAAAAAATATAGAAAAAGAAAGAAAAAGAAGAAAAAGAAAGAAATAAAAAGGGGACAAGATGCCCCAAAGCAAAGTGTAGCTCAATAAAATCAATGCATAAGTGTTGTGAAACAGAAAGGGATACATGAGTATGTGAAAAAGTGAAAAATCGGTAGTTAGGTTAGAACTTAATCGTATAGGATGTCATAGGTTAGGTGAAAAGTTTAAGCTTATCAAGGATTCAAATTTCAAGCTCACTTGACCAAATATGCATCCTACCTTGACCCTAGCCCCATTACAACTAAAGAAAAGACCTCATAACACTTGTATGCATGCATGAAATATATGTCGATTGTTAGAAGAAGAACAAATCTTGGAAAGCATGATTAGGAGAAATTGAGAGAATCAACCCCAAACACTTGAGTGAATAGAGTGTAAATACATCCGGTGAGGGTTTGATGCTCAATTATATGCTTCCATCCATAAATATCACTTTTCATGTAAGTTTGTAAAAATATTTAATAACTCAATTCAATTATGAATTAGACTTGCTAGTCTTAGGCCTTATGCATATATGCTTCTTGAGAATTGATTTATTTCGCCCAAGCAATTGCATTCATATAGATAGATGCATATAGTTTAGGTTGCATTTAGATTAGTTTACATTGAATAAATGTTGATATCCTTTGTTCTTTCTTCGTTTAAGCATGAGGACATGCTTGGTTTAAGTGTGGGGAGGTGGATAAACCCCATTTGTAGGGTTTATCTTGTATTGATTTTTGGGGATTTTATCACATTTTACCCACATTTATTCAATGAAATAGCATGTTTTTGTATATTCTCCTTTAATTGTGCTTAAGAGTGAAAACATGCTTTTTAGGTCCTTAATTGTTTAATCTTGATTTACATTTGATTCCATTAGATGCCTTGATATGTTTGTTAAGTGATTTCATATTTAGGAGGCAAAGATTGGATAAAGGGAATAAAGGAAAAGCATGTAAAAATGGAGAACTCATGAAGAAATGAAGGAATCGCAAAAGCTGTCAAGCCGACATCTTCGCACTTAATCGGACATAACTTGAGCTACAGAGGTCCAAATGATGCGGTTTTAGTTACGTTGGAAAGCTAACATCTGGGGCTTCCAAACGATATAAGATTTGCCATAGTTTCTATACGTATGGTGATGCGTATGCGCACTGTATGTGCACGCATCGTTGCTGCCATATGATCCACTTAAAGCAATACGTGGCCAGCGAATTCTAAAGCCTTGTGGGCCCAATCCAACTCATTTCTGATGCTATTTAAGCCAAGGATTGAAGAGGAATCAACATACTTTTACATCTAGTTACCATTAGTTTAGTTTAGCTTAGTTTAGTAGTTAGAGTTAGTTTCTAGAGAGAGAAGCTCTCACTTCTCTCTAGGATTAGGATTAGGATTAGACTTAGTTCTTAGCTCTAGGTTTTCATTCATTCATTCTTCTACTCCTACTCTTCAATTCTTTGTTGTTACATTCATTCTTCTTGCATTCTTTTGTTGTAAACTCTTTTATGTTGTTCTTGTGTTTTGTTGTAGATCTACTTTTGTTTCTTCTACTCTCCTTCAATTCAATCAAGGTAATTCATAATAAATGTTTCTTAGAATCAGTCATATTGATCTCTTCCACTAAAGAGTCAATAATATCAGCGCTCATGCAGTCATTTGATGTGTCTGGATGCTGCATAGCTTTGACAGCATTCAACTTGAACTCATCCTCATTGACTCTCAGGGTCACTTCCCCTTTTTGTACATTAATGAGAGTTCATCCAGTGGCTAGGAAGGGTCTTCCTAGGATGAGAGTTGCACTCTTGTGCTCCTCCATTTCCAGCACTACAAAGTCAGTTGGAAAGGCAAATAGCCCAACCTTGATAATCATGTCCTCAATTATGCCTGATGGATATTTAATGGAGCCATCAGTAAGTTGGAGACATATCCGGGTTGGTTTGACTTCTTCAGTCATCCCAAGCTTTCTGATAGTGGATGCAGGTATTAGATTGATACTTGCTCTAAGGTCACATAGGGCTGTCTTGGTACAAGCACCATCTAATGTGCATGGTATCATAAAGCTTCCTGGATCTTGAAGCTTCTCTGGTAAGCTTTTCAGAATGACTGCACTGCATTCTTCAGTGAGAAACACTTTTTCGGTTTCTCTGCAATCCTTCTTATGACTTAAGATCTCTTTCATGAACTTAGAATAAGAAGGTATTTGCTCAAGTGCCTCTGCAAACGGAATCTTTATTTCAAGAGTCCTTAGATAGTCTGCAAAGCGGGCAAATTGTTTATCCTGTTCCGCTTGGCGGAGTTTCTGAGGATAAGGCATCTTGGCTTTATATTCTTCAACCTTAGTTGCTGCAGGTGTATTCCCTACAGAGGTGGTTGGAGAAGCCTTCTTAGAGGGGTTACTATCAGCACTCTCAGGTGTCTGATTCCTCATTGGCGTTTGAACGCCAGGCCTGGGTGTAGGATGGGCGTTTAACGCCAGCTTTCCACCCTTTTCTGGCGTTTGAACGCCAGAACTGGGCAAGGAATGGGCGTTTAACACCAACTTTTTCCCCCTTTCTGGCGTTTGAACGCCAAGAGTATTCCTCTCTGGGCTCTTACTGTCCTCAGAGGGATTTTGGGCAGTGGTTTGGTTATCCTCTGTCAGTTGTTCCTTTCTTGGCTTTTTGCCACTTTGAGCAGTGTTATTTAATGTCTTCCCACTCCTTAGCTGAACTGCTTGGCATTCTTCTGTTATCTGTTTAGATAACTGCTGTTTTGTCTGATTCAACTGTGATTCTATATTCTTATTAGCAATTTTAGTTTCTTGGAGCATCTCTTTAAATTCTGCTAACTGTTTTATCATCAGGAATAATTGCTGATTAAGCTCAACAACCTGTTCTTGAGGATTAGGATCAGTAGTTACTGCCATGGCTTCTTCTTTTGTAGAGGGCTCACTGCTAGAGTACAAATGTTGATTTCTAGCAACAGTATCTATGAGTTCTTGAGCCTCTTCAATCGTCTTTCTCATGTGTATAGATCCACCAGCTGAGTGGTCTAATGACATCTGAGCTTTTTCTGTAAGCCCATAGTAGAAGATGTCTAACTGTACCCACTCTGAAAATATTTCAGAAGGGCATTTTCTTAGCATACCTCTGTACCTCTCCCAGGCATTATAAAGGGATTTATTATCCTCTTGTTTAAAGCCTTGGATGTCCAGCCTGAGTTGTGTCATCCTTTTTGGAGGGTGAAATTGATTCAGGAATTTGTCTGATAACTGTCTCCATGTTTTTATACTTACTGTGGGTTGGTTATTCAACCACCTCTTAGCTTGATCTTTTACAGCAAATGGAAACAGTAATAATCTATAGACATCTTGATCCACCTCTTTATCACGTACTGTGTCAGCAATTTGTAAGAAGTGTGCCAGAAACTCAGTAAGTTCTTCCTGTGGAAGACCGGAATACTAGCAATTTTGCTGCACCATGATAATGAGTTGAGGATTTAGCTCAAAGCTGCTTGCTTTAATGGGAGGTATACAGATGCTACTCCCATATGCAGCTGTAATGGGGTTAGCATATGACCCCAGAGTCCTTCTGGACTGCTCACTTCCACTTAGGTCCATGATGGAGAAAGGGAGATGATATGGATTGCAAGTAGATTATTTTTTTTAATTAAGAGTGACCAAAAATAATAAACTAAAATAAATGGAAAAGAAAATAAAATAAAATTTCGAAAACTGAAAGAAAATGAAATCAAAGCAAATTGAAAACTAAATTAATTAAAAAAAATTTTGAAATTAGCAATTAAAAAGATATGATTGAAAATTATTTTTTAAAAAGATATGATTGAAAAGATATGATTTTGAAAATTAGTGCAAAATTTTGAAAATTTAAAGGAAAACACAAAGAAGACACCAAACTTAGAAATTTTTAGAAGATCACACACAAATTTTCGAAAACCTAAAGAAAAACACAAAGAAGACACCAAACTTAGAATTTTTAAAGATTAAGAAAGGACTAAGAACATGCAAATTTGAAAAATTAAAAGAAAACAAAAGCATGCAATTGACACCAAACTTAAAATATGAAACTAAACTCAAATAAAAGACTCTAAAGCAACAAAAATAAAATATTCCTAATCTAAGCAACAAGATAAACCGTCAGTTGTCCAAACTCGAACAATCCCCGGCAACGGCGCCAAAAACTTGGTGCACGAAATTACAATCACACTTTTGCAATTCCGCACAACTAACCAGCAAGTGCACTGGGTCGTCCAAGTAATACCTTACGTGAGTAAGGGTCGATCCCACGGAGATTGTCGGCTTGAAGTAAGCTATGGTTATCTTGTAACTCTTAGTCAGGATATCAGTAATTCTCAGGTTTAATTGTGAAAAGTAGAAGAACATGAAATAAATACTTGTTTTGCAGTAATGGAGAACAGGTTGAGGTTTTGGAGATGCTCTATCTTCTGAATCTCTGCTTTCCTACTGTCTTCTTTTTCATACACGCAAGGCTCCTTCCATGGCAAGCTGTATGTAGGGTTTCACCGTTGTCAATGGCTACCTCCCATCCTCTCAGTGAAAATGTTCAACGCACTCTGTCACAGCACGGCTATTCATCTGTCGGTTCTCGATCATGTCGGAATAGAATCCAGTGATTCTTTTGCATCTGTCACTAACGCCCCACAATTGCAAGTTTTAAGCTCGTCACAGTCATTCAATCCCTGAATCCTACTCAGAATACCACAGACAAGGTTTAGACCTTCCGGATTCTCAAGAATGGCCGCCAATGGATTCTAGCTTATACCATGAAGATTCTGATTAAGGAATCCAAGAGATACACACTCAATCGAAGGTAGAACGGAGGTGGTTGTCAGGCACACATTCATAGGTGAGAATGGTGATGAGTGTCACGGATCATCACATTCATCAGGTTGAAGAACAAGTGGTATCTTATAATAGAAGCAAGCGTGATTGAATGAAAAGCAGTAGTAATTGCATTAATCCATCAAGACACAGCAGAGCTCCTCACCCCCAACCATGGGGTTTAGAGACTCATGCCATTGAAGATACAGTATAAAACGTG
Source organism: Arachis stenosperma (assembly GCF_014773155.1). Lineage (NCBI taxonomy): Eukaryota > Viridiplantae > Streptophyta > Magnoliopsida > Fabales > Fabaceae > Arachis > Arachis stenosperma. The sequence goes on from NC_080379.1 coordinate 84,735,307, forward strand.
TAATGTGTCATGAGGTCCAGATACAATGTCAAAAGATCCTATTTATAGTGAACTAGTAACCTAGGATATACAGAAATGAGTAAATGACGTAAAAATCCACTTTCGGGGTCCACTTGGTGTGTGCTTGGGCTGAGCATTGAAGCTTTCATGTGTAGAGACTTTTCCTGGAGTTAAACGCCAGCTTTTGTGCCAATTTGGGCGTTTAACTCCAACTTTTGTGCCAGTTCCGGCGTTAAACGCCGGGAATTCTGAAGCTGATTTGCAACGCCGGTTTGGACCATCAAATATCGGGCACAGTATGGACTATTATACATTGCTGGAAAGCCCAGGATGTTTACTTTTCAACGTAATTGAGAGCGCGCCAATTGGGCTTCTGTAGCTCCAGAAAATCCACTTTGAGTGCATGGAGGTCAGAATCCAACAGCATCTGTAGTCCTTTTTCAGCCTCTGAATCAGATTTTTGCTCAGGTCCCTCAATTTCAGCCAGAAATTACCTGAAATCATAGAAAAACACACAAACTCATAGTAAAGCCCAGAAAAGTGAATTTTAAATAAAAACTCATAAAAACATACTAAAAACTAACTAAAATGTACTAAAAACATACTAAAAACAGTGCCAAAAAGCGTATAAATTATCCGCTCATCATGACCCCTTAATGTTGACATAGGTCTTACGGATTGAAATCAACTATGCCTATTTGACTTATCTTCGATGTAAGGTTGACTAAGTAGGATTAACTCTTCATAATCATCATGTGATTGTGGTCAATGTCTAGGATAGGTAACCTTAGCTCTCAATTACTTGCCAAGAGGTTTCTTGCATTTCAATTTTCCATGCTTTGACTTTATTGCTTGTTTGACTTTTATTTCTTGCATGTTTAATTTTCACACTCTTGGTTGAGAAATTGGTTGTTTGGGTGGAATTGAGTTGTGGATGTCCATTCCGCGTTGTGTGAGGATATTTAATTAGTTTGGTTTCCATTGACGCTAGCCTTTCACTAAGTAATTAGTGAGTTGACTAGGACTTATGGATTGAGATTAATTACACCCATTAACTAATTCTCAAGGAGGATTGACTAGTTTGGATTGATTCCACACAATTGCCATATTTGTGGTCCAAAACTAGGATAGGAAACCTAGATTACCCACTTCTTGCCAAGAGTATTGTTAGCACTTAATTTCCATTTCCATTGCCTTTACTTGCTTTCCCTTAATTCCTTGCATGTTTATTTGCTTTCTTTTAATTCCTTGCATGATCATTTAATTTCTTGCTATTTACATTCCCTTGCTCTCTTGCTTGCATTCCCAATTCCCCATGCTCTCTCTCACAGCCAATAAATGTACATTTCATTGCAATTCCTAGGGAGATCGACCCGAGGTTTAAATACTCTAGGTTAATTAGAATTTGTAAACATTTGATTAAGAGAATTTATTGATGGTTTGGACTATGCTACCAACGAATTGATGCTTATATTTTGATTGATTACAAACTATACAATAAATTCTCTTATCACTATACTTGATGTAACTGTTCTTGATTGCGCTTGAACCTTATTACTTGTGGTTGTGACCGAAATTGGTTGGGTTGTGGTGATTTGGATGAGATTAAGCTATTTGGGCCTGAAGCCATGATTGATTATGTGATGGGCCGGAGGCCGTGATTGGTTTGAGTTATGGTTTAGTAAGGTATGTGGTGCGCCAAATTGAACTCCGCACAACTGAACTGGCAAGTGCACCGGGTCATCCAAGTAAACTTCAGGTGAGTGAGGGTCGAATCCCATGAGGATTGTTGGATTGAGCAAGTAATGTGATACATGCTCGGAAAGACAACTGGGGCATTCTAAGACAAAAGGGCAGAATGGGAATTTCACACTTCTAGAGAACCCCACCATTAGAGCACGTGCAAAGAAGCTCAAGGAGAGCTTTGGAAACCTGGCAGCGCTTATGCATATGGAGTTACATCAAGTTCTAACCAAGGAAGAATGGGCAAGGCCCATTGGGCTAAGTCAGGATAGCAAAAAGCCTAATAATTCTTTCCGAATTCAATGGGAGGCATAATTTATCTTTAAATTTTGAAATTCTAGACTCTTGTTTTAGTTTGTTATGTGGTCAAAAGTTTGTTAGAAGACTTGTTTTAAATATGCTATGCTTAGTAGTATTTTTAGGAATTTTAAATTTAAATCAAATCTGATATAATCCATTAAGATCAAATCTGATTTAAATTTTAAAAATATTATCTCATCTTTTTGTTAGTTTGTTAGGGGCCTATTTAAACATTTTTTGTGAGACCATTTACACAATTTTTCTGAGGAATAAATTTCAGTTGCTTTAAGCACGTTTTATTGTGTGAGAAGTGAGGTGAGTGATTTCCTTCGCTTGTTGCATGAGGAAGATTGGAGGATCCAACACTAAGGTGATCTGCGTGGTGGTTTCTTTCAATTTTCGTTCCTCTGATCTAGGTTGTCAAGGACAAGTTCTTTGAAGTTCTAGTAGAGAATCCCTTCCGATGACCTAGGTTGCTAAGAACAGGTATCTTAGAGGACTAGTGATGACATGTCATCATGTCATATTTTTCTATGCTTTTTCATACAAGAAATTGATAATTAGTGCTTAAATATTGAATGCTTTTGTGTTTAAATGGTATATTTCTATGATCTTTTGATTTTATAAATCTTGTAGGAAATAAGTGGAAAAAAAAGCAAAAAAAATATAAATTAAGCTCAAAAAGAGAAAAGAAGAATTTTGGGGCACACTTTGAAGTTTGAGTATGCTTTGGAACCTTAGGCCACGCTTCACATGACCATGAAGCCTTGGCATTAGTAACATGATACATATGCATTAATGCTTATGCATGCATTACCATGAATTAATAATGAAAGCATGCATGCATTTAATTATTAATGCCAAAAGAATGAAATGAATTAAAGCCTGTATGCATACAATGAATTGGCAACGGCATTACTAAGTAAATTAAAGCATGCATTTCATTATTAATGCCACTAATGCCAATTGGCAAATCAAGCTTTAACGTTAATGCATTACTAAGTAATATAATAAAATAAATGAAAGCATGCAACATTTAATGCCAATGAAAGAAATTGATGAACAGTAGCGTTCATTAACAAGGGAGCACTACATTACACAAGGAGCCACGTTCACCAAAGTGAACGCCACGTTCACTACAGTGAACTTTTTCGAGCATTGGCCTAGGAACCAAGGCAAGCGCAACAAAGAGCGCCTAAAGAGTGAACTGAGCGTTCACTAGAGGAGGCCACTTGCGCACCAAGGCGTGCAACAAGGAATGAGCATTCAAAGAAGTGAACGTGGCGTTCATTTTTGTGAATGTTTTCGTGAAAAGGGAGCGCCGAATGAGGCAAATTGTGGCACGTGAGGAAGCATGCTTGGAGCAGTGAACGTAGCGTTCACTTAAGTGAACTGAGCGCTCCACTGGGAGCTACCAATGCACCCTAACTCACTTGAATCAAGCCAATCTGGATCCATACTTATTCAAGGCCAAATCCAAATCAACCCATTTTATTGAAGCCCCAAAGCAAGCAAAGCCCATTGACATCACTCAAAGGCACAAGAAATAGTTAGATTAGGAATTTCATTTAAATTGTAATTTTTTTTCAGTTTCAATTTTATTTTCATTTTTGTAAAGCCTATATAAAGGCATCAGTTTCATTTCATTAGGGAGAGACTGGCTTTGCTAGAGAGTAATAGCTGTAGGAGTATGAGTAAAATAGAAGACTCTCTTTAATACACTTTTATTTTTCTGCACCTTTACATTTCAAGTATTGAATTCAATTTAGTTTATGCAATTTACATCTTCCTGCAATTCTGTTCTTCTACACTTTCACATTTTCGTTTCCCTTGAGCTTGATTTACTTTTCTGCAATTTTACAATTCTGTTCATGATTCAACTTGATTTAATTTTCATGCAATTTAAATTTCCTATTACTTGTTCTCAAGATCTCTTTGATTGCTTGCTTTCTTGCTTTCTTTAAATTCTCTGCACCCAATTCCCTTTACATTTGTTATACTTTACATTTCTTGCTTTTTAAGTTTCAGTCAATTTACTTTTTGCACTTTATAATTCTTGCAATTTACTTTCTGTTGATAAATTTTACCCAATTCTCACTGTTAGCTTAACTAAACTAATCACCTCACTAAAGTTGCTTGATCTATCAATCCCTGTGGGATCGACCTCACCCTTGTGAGTTATTACTACTTGATGCGACTCGGTACACTTGCCGGTGAGTTTGTGTGGAAATCTAATTTTCACCCATCAAGTTTTTGGCACTGTTGTCGGGGATTGATTTAGATCAACAATGATTAAGTGGGTGAGAAGTCTAGATTAAGCATTTTCTTTGTTTTTGTTCTTTTAATTTTCTGATGCCAAGGTGTTTGAGTTATTGCCTCACTAAGAAATTCTCCTCTGTGATATGAATTTCAATTTTCATTGGTGATGTGTTTTATAAAATTCAAATGGAGTTCAACTCATCTTTTGATCAAACAAGTTTCATGGGATATTACCCACCATCACCAACTGACTATTCTAATGGTGGCTGGGAATATCACAAAGAAATCACAGATTCTGAGCAACCCAATCAATGGGGATTTGCTTCAGAGCCAACAAATGAGCAAGACAATTTCATGAGATATTGCCCAACACCACAAAATGATTCATGTCATTATCCTCATGGTGACTGAGAATATCAACAAGGAATGAGAGAGTATGAACAATCAAGTGAAATGAACCACTTCCCAGAGCCACAAAGTGACTCATACTATTATGATACGCACACAAATGATGGCTAGTAAATTGCAATGATTCACATTCTAATAATTCAAAGACATTATCACCTGATTATGCTATCAGTACATACATGAAAGATTGTTCCTCCATGCCACAAAATAATCCACACTGTGATGAATCCAACAATCACTCAAGTTATGGGTAGGAGGATCAAAACCAAACAGCATTCAATAGTTCATACTCCACTCATCCAGAGACATCATCACTGGAGTGTGCTTTCAATAAATTCATGCAAAATTGTCCTCCAATACAACAAGATGGTCCATACTGTGATGAATTCAACAATTCTTCAAGTTGTGCTTGGGAGGACCAAAATCAGAGAGCATTTGACAATTCATACTCCACATATTAAGAGCCATCATCACTTGAGCATACATTCAATTCATTTATGCAAAATTGTCCAACCTCACCTCCCATTTCTTCACTTTAAAATTCTTCATCACTTGATTTTACCTCAACATAAAATTTCCCCCAAGATCTATACGACTCATTTCACCAACCACAAAATTCATTCCACAATTCACAAAATTCATTCCATACCATTCAAAACAACCTCACTACAACATATCCATGTCCACAAAATTTCTCTCAACCTTCATCTTTTGAGCTAGTAGCAGAGGATCCCCTTCAAAAGTCCAGAGAATTATTGGAAAGACAAAAACAATCCTGGAAAGAGCAAGAGACCCTCTTCAAGAAGATGGGTGAGCACTTGGTGAAAATAAGGAAACACTCAGAACTGCTAAGCAAGGAAGATGAAGACTACTTGATGGATGTGAAGGAGGAAGTGGAAGAGCAAGAAGAAGAGGCACCTATGTCAAGCAAACTTTCAATGAAGAATGAGGTGGTGGAGGTATTTGAACCTGAAGCTGCACTTGAGATGACAAGGAAACATAAAAACTCACAACCCTCACAAACTTCCCTGAACTAAAGATGCTCAACACTTGAATCTGTGATTGAATGATATGAAGAGGAGATGAAGAAATATTGGGAAGAACAACAGATCTCCTCCATGAAAGTGCTATTAAATCAAATGTTGAGTGCAAAAGAGGAAGTAGGAAAACAAGAAAGTGAGGAAGACAATCAAGGAAATTCACACTCAAGTGAAGCAGAGAAGTACATAGAGGCAAAGCTCATGGAACCAGCAATTCAAAAGGCTTTTCATGAAGATAATGCTCCAATAATCACACAGCAACCATGTCTTGACATTAAAGAAGTGAAGGCAACCAACAACAACACTAAAGAGAGGATTGTGACCAAGCTACAAAGGATAACATTCATGAAGAAGAGAAGGTCAACTGCAAACAATCCAACCCCTGAACCATCAGCAAGCAAGTTCAATCAAGCCATTAACAAAAGGAAGCTTGCTGAGGAGAGACCAAGACAGGGGACAATAGCTGAATCTTCTCCTCCCTTGAGGTCATTCCTCTTAACAAACTGAAAGAAGAGGAAGAAAGTTGAGAACAACATGTCGAGATAATGACACTAAAAGAGCGCTTGTTGGGAGGCAACCCAACCTTAGGTAACATTTCATTCCTTTGCTTTCTTTATTCTCTCTGTCTGCTTTGTTTAAATTTCAATAAATTGGCATATAGTTACATTCTAAGTTTGGTGTTGTCCTGCAACAATATGTTTTCAATCTTTATGGATGATTGCATCAATTCTAAACTGAAAGTGTCACACTAAGTTTCTAAGTTTGGTGTGCCACTTAATCTTCTGTGCAATAAATCCAGCAACACCACTTGTCTGCATAATCATAATGCCTTTGTAGTGTTATTTTTCTTTTGGTTTGACACTTTTTCATTCTACTTGCTTTAGTCATTTTTCTGTTTTTAATGCTTCCATTTAGTTTGCTACTTAACTGTTTTGTTAATACCTCACCAAGAAATCCTTATTCATGACAGATTCTTCCCTTAGTGATTGTATTTAACATATAACAGTTTCATTTGCTTAGTTTTAGTTCAAATAAATTGACATATGATTGCATTCTAAGTTTGGTGTTGCTATGCAACAAAAATTTATTTCCAATCTATATTAGATACTTGCATCAATTCCAAGTGAAAGTGTCACACTAAGTTTGGTGTGCCACTCATTCTTCATGAACTGTATCATACACACCCTCTTATTTTTGCAATCACAATGTCTTTGTCTCCTGTGCCTTTACGGTTATTTTTAATTTGCTTGCTTAAACACATATGCTACTGACATTTTCTTGTGTAAGACATTCATGATCCATTTTAGACCCCACCACCATTGTTCTAATTGTTGCTTAAGGATGAGCAAGCATTCTAAGTGTGGCATGGAGAGGGGAAGAATAGGAGGAAATGGACAACAACAAGAAAGATGAACTACAAGGTGGTAACGCTTCTTTCTTTTCCTACTTACTTCCAGCACTATAAATTGCATGATTGTCTTTATTTTTTCTGTATACACATGTGTGTATGAATTAGCATAGCCTAAATTTGATTTGTAACATCTTGCTGTGATATTATGACTACCATCTTGGATTTTGTGAGTTCAAAAGCAATAAAGCATCATGATCATAAACAAACAAGGTCATTAAAGAAGAATTTAGCATGGGCATACAAGTATTGGAAGGCTAGTATGATCAATTGTTACTCAATTGCATTAAAATTTATTTAATTGAAGTTTTCATCAAGAACATTTTATGAAATTTTTTAAATCATGAAAACCTTGAAGGAAGCAATTGCAAATTAAGGTAAAAAAAGGAAAAGGGAAAGAATAAGAAAGCTGAAGGCTCTGAGTACCAATGACAATTCATTTGTTAAGTACTTGTGGTGTTTATGTATCAAGAAAAAAGCTTGAAAACAAAACACTTAGAGTCAAGGTTAGGCTCAAGTGCAAATGCACTCCCTCAAAGCTCAAGGCTCTGAGCATCAATGATTAGAGAGTAAAGAGAAGAAACAAATGAGCTTAAAGAAGTCATCCAATTAAATGCTTGTGGTGCTTATGTATCACTACAAGAAAAAAGGCCTGTCGGCACCCTTTTTTCTTGCCACGCTTTTAAAGCGTGCCCAAAAGTGGTCTATAGGCACGCTTTTGCGAGGGTGGCCACTGATTTGTGATTTGGCCACACTTTTTTTGCCACGCTTGAAAAGCGTGGCCATAGAGAGAAATCGGTACGCTTTTATGAGGGTGGCCACTGATAAACCCCATTTTTAGGGTTTATCTTGTATAGATTTTGAGGGTTTTAACAATGATCCCACGCACTTATTCATATGAAAATGCATGATTTTGTGTTCCTTTCCCAATTTTGCCTCATGGATGAAAACATGCTTCCTTTGCACTAAATTAGATATATTTTTAATCCTCCTTTAGTATCATTCGATGCCGTGATCCGTGTGTTAAGTGGTTTCAGAGTTCATAGGGCAAGGATGACTTGGAGGGGAGAATGGGAGCACACATAAAGGAAAGGAGCATGGAAAAATTGAGCTTTGGAAATTTTAGCAGCGGCGCGTGCGTGCACATGGCGCGTCCGCGCAGATTCAAGCCGCCAGGAGCCAAGCTACGAGCTGGCGCGTTTAGCAGCTAGGCCATGACCCTCATGGATGCGCCCGCGCGCATTACGCCTGCGCGCCGATTGCGATTACCCCAGGGGCGCGTGCGCGTATTGTGCGCGTACGCGCCGATGGTCGCACAAGATTTTTTTAAGAAAGCACGTGACTAGAGCGTGGAGGCAGTTAGGGACCCTGTTTTGGGCTAGAGCTTTGGCGGGAAAAGCTTAAGAAAGCCAAGGATTGAAGGGTTTGCGGGGGGGAATTCACTCATTTTTACTTTTTCTTAGATATTTTCCTAGAGTTGGTTACATTTTGGGTAGAGAGAGAACCTCCAACCTCTCTCTAGGATTTCATTCTCCATTGCAATTCTCCTTTGATTCTCTTGGTGAGATCCATTGTAATTCAGGATCATAAGCTTCTTCTTCAGATGAAGCATCCTTAGTACTGCCTGGTGCAGCTTGCATTCCAGACAGACTTTGAGAAATCATATTGACTTGCTGAGTCAATATTTTGTTCTGAGCCAATATGGCATTCAGAGTATCAATCTCAAGAACTCCTTTCTTCTGATTCATCCCATTGTTCACAGGATTCCTTTCAGAAGTGTACATGAATTGGTTATTTGCAACCATTTCAATGAGTTCTTGAGCTTCTGCAGGCGTCTTCTTCAGATGAAGAGATCCTCCAACAGAGTTGTCCAATGACATCTTGGACAGTTCAGACAGACCATCATAGAAGATACCTATGATGCTCCATTCAGAAAGCATGACAGAGGGATATTTTCTGATCAATTGTTTGTATCTTTCCCAAGCTTCATAGAGGGATTCACCTTCCTTATGTCTGAAGGTTTGGACTTCCACTTTAAGCTTACTCAATTTTTGAGGTGGAAAGAACTTTGCCAAGAAGGCATTGACTAGCTTTTCCTAAGAGTTCAGGCTTTCTTTAGGTTGTGAGTCCAACCATATCCTAGCTCTGTCTCTTACAGCAAAAGGGAATAGCATAAGTCTGTAGACCTCAGGGTCAACCCCATTAGTCTTGACAATGTCACAGATTTGCAAGAATTCAGCTAAAAATTGATGAGGATCTTCCCATGGAAGTCCATGGAACTTGCAATTCTGTTGCATTAGAGAAACTAATTGAGGCTTAAGCTCAAAGTTGTTTGCTCCAATGGCAGGGATAGAGATGCTTCTCCCATAGAAGTCGGGAGTAGGTGCAGTAAAGTCACCCAGCACCTTCCTTGCATTATTGGCATTGTTGTTGTTTTCGCCTGCCATGTCTTCTTCTTATTTGAAGATTTCTGTTAGGTCCTCTACAGAGAGTTGTGCCTTAGTTTCTCTTAGCTTTCGCATCAAGGTCCTTTCAGGTTCAGGGTCAGCCTCAACAAGAATGCTTTTGTCTTTGCTCCTGCTCATATGAAAGAGAAGAAAACAAGAATATATGGAATACTCTATGTCACAGTATAGAGATTCCTTGAGGTGTCAGAGGAAAAGAAAAATAGAAGGAAGAGGTAGAAGAATTCGAATTTATCAAGAAAGATAGAGTTCGAATTGTGCATTGAGGAGGAGTGTTAGTCCATAAATAGAAGGATGTGAGAAGAGGGGAAGAAATTTTCGAAAATTAAAAAGATTTTTTAAAAAATTTTGAAAAAAATACTAATTGATTTTCGAAAACTAAGAGTGAAAAAGAAATCAAGTGATTTTTGAAAAAGATTTTGAAATTAGAAATCAAAAAGATATGATTGAAAACTATTTTGAAAAAGATGTGATTAAGAAGATATGATTGAAAAGTTTTGGTTTAAAAAGATTTGATTGAGAAGATATGATTTGAAAAACAATTTAAAAAGATTTGATTTTGAAAATTAATGACTTGGCTAACAAGAAAGGTATGATTCAGACATTAAACCTTTCTCAACAGAAAAGGCAACATAATTGAAATGTTGAATCAAATCCTTAATTGTTAGCAAGTATTTTTGAAAATGGAAAGAAATTGATTTTGAAAATATATGATTGAAAAGATATGAGTTGAAAAAGATTTGATTTTGAAAAATTTTGAAAACTTGAAAAAATTTTGAGTTAAAAAGAAAATCTTCCCTCTTGTGCCATCCTGGCGTTAAACGCCCAGAATGGTATCCATTCTGGCGTTTAACGCCCAAAACACTACCCTTTTGGGCGTTAAACGCCCAACCAGGTACCATGGTTGGCGTTTAAATGCCAGTTTTTCTTCTTCACTGGGCGTTTTGAACGCCCAGCTTTTTCTGTGTAATTCCTCTGCTGTATGTTCTGAATCTTCAATTCTCTGTATTATTGACTTGAAAAGACACAAATTAAAAAAAATTTTGGATTTTTAATAATGAGGAATAATAAAAATGAAACTAAGATCAAATAAACAATGCATGCAAGACATCAAACTTAGAAGTTTGTATACTATTGACACTAACAAAATGAGAATGCATATGAGAAACAACAAAACACTCAAGACAAGAGAATTTAAAGATCAGAACAAGGAAATCATCAAGAACAACTTGAAGATTAATGAAGGCACATGAAGGAATTCAAAAAAAATGCAAGAAGAATAGAAACATGCAATTGACACCAAACTTAAAATGAGACACTAGACTTAACAAGAAACATAAAATATTTTTGGTTTTTATGATTTTGTAATTTTTTTGGATTTTTCGAAAATTAAGTGGAAAAGAAAATAAAGATATCAAAATTCTTAATGAGAATTCCAGGAATCATGCAATGTTAGTCTAAAGCTTTAGTCTAAAGGAATTAGACATGGCTAGCCAAGCTTCAGCAAGACATTGCATTCAAGAGCTAAATTGATGAGAATCAATCAGCTTTGGTGATGATGAGAACATCACCTTGAAACACTAGAATTCATTCTTAAGAACTCTGAAGAAAAATACCTAAGCTAAGCAACAAGATGAACTGTCAGTTGTCCAAACTCGAACAATTCCCGGCAACGGCGCCAAAAACATGGTGCACGAAATTGTGATCATCAATGGCGCCATCAACATGGTACACTCAATTGCAATCTCAACTCTTTATCACAACTTCGCACAACTAACCAGCAAGTGCACTGGGTTGTCCAAGTAATAAACCTTACGCGAGTAAGGGTCGATCCCACAGAGATTGTTGGTATGAAGCAAGCTATGGTCACCTTGTAAATCTCAGTCTGGCAGATTCAAATGGTTATGGATGATTTATGAATAAAACATAAAATAAAGATAGAGGTACTTATGTAATTCATTGGTGAGAATTTCAGATAAGCGTATGGAGATGCTTTGTCCCTTCCGTCTCTCTGCTTTCCTACTATCTTCATCCAATCCTTCTTACTCCTTTCCATGGCAAGCTGTATGTTGGGCATCACCATTGTCAATGGCTATAGTCCCGTCCTCTCAGTGAAAATGTTCAACGCGCTCTGTCACAGCACGGCTAATCATCTGTCGGTTCTCAATCAGGTTGGAATAGAATCTAGTGATTCTTTTGCGTCTGTCACTAACGCCCAGCCTTCAGGAGTTTGAAGCTCATCACAGTCATTCAATCATTGAATCCTACTCAGAATACCACAGACAAGGTTTAGAACTTCCGGATTCTCTTGAATGCCGCCATCAATTCTAGCTTATACCACGAAGATTCTTATTAAGGAATCTAAGAGATATCCACTCAGTCTAAGGTAGAACGGGGGTAGTTGTCAGGCACACGTTCATAAGTGAGAATGATGATGAGTGTCACGGATCATCACATTCATCAAGTTGAGGAACAAGTGACATCTTAGAACAAGAATAAGCTGAATTGAATAGAAGAACAATAGTAATTGCATTAATACTCGAGGTACAGCAGAGCTCCACACCTTAATCTATGGTGTGTAGAAACTCCACCGTTGAAAATACATAAGTGATAATGGTGATCATTGGCTTCGGCCCCAGAGAGGGAACTAGAAGAACCAAGATATGATCTAAGATCTAAAGTGATCAAAAGATGAAAATACAATAGCAAAAGGTCCTATTTGTAGAGAACTAGTAGCCTAGGGTTTATAGAAATGAGTAAATGACATAAAAATCCACTTCCGGGCCCACTTGGTGTGTGCTTGGGCTGAGCATTGAAGCTTTCATGTGTAGAGACTTTTCTTGGAGTTAAACGCCAGCTTTGGTGCCAGTTTGGGGGTTTAACTCACATTCTTGTGCCAGTTCCGGCGTTTAACGCCGGGCAGTTCTGAGCTGATTTGGAACGCCGATTTGGGCCATCAAATCTCGGGCAAAGTATGGACTATTGTACATTGCGGGAAAGCTCAGGATGTCTACTTTCCAACGCAGTTGAGAGCGCACCAATTAGGCTTCTGTAGCTCCAGAAAATTCACTTCGAGTGCAGGGAGGTCAGAATCCAACAGCATCTGCAGTCCTTTTCAGCCTCTGAATCAGATTTTTGCTCAGGTCCCTCAATTTCAGCCAGAAAATACCTGAAATCATAGAAAAACACACAAACTCATAGTAAAGTCCAGAAAAGTGAATTTTAACTAAAAACTAATAAAAATATAATAAAAACTAACTAAAACATACTAAAAACATACTAAAAATAATGCCAAAAAGCATATAAACTATCCGCTCATCAGTCATCTTGTAAATCTCAGTTAGGCGGATAATAAATGGTTATGGAGTTTTCGAATAATAATAATAAATAAATAGAAAATAAAGATAGAATTACTTATGTAAATCATTGGTGAGAATTTCAGACAAGTGTATGGAGGTGCTTGTCCCTGTTGAATCTCTGCTTTCCTACTGCTTTCATCCAATCCTTCTTACTCCTTTCCATGGCAAGCTGTATGTAGGGCATCACCATTGTCAATGGCTACATCCCATCCTCTCAGTGAAAATGGTCCAAATGCTCTGTCACAGCACGGCTAATCATCTGTCGGTTCTCGATCATGTTGGAATAGAATCCCTTGATTCTTTTGCGTTTTTCATCACGCCCAACAATCGCGAGTTTGAAGCTCGTCACAGTTATTCAATCCCAAAATCCTACTCGGAATATCACAGACAAGGTTAGACTTTCCAGATTCCCATGAATGCCGCCATCAATTCTAGCTTATACCACGAAGATTCTGATTAAGGAATCCAAGAGATATGCGCCCGGTCTAAGGTAGAACGGAAGTGGTTGTCAGTCACGCATTCATAGGTGAGAATAATGATGAGTGTCACGGATCATCACATTCATCATGTTGAAGAGCAACGAATATCTTAGAACAGGAATAAACTGAATTGAATAGAAAATAGTAGTAATTGCATTGAAACTCGAGGTACAACAGATCTCCACACCCTTAATCTATGGTGTGTAGAAACTCCACCGTTGAAAATACATAAGTGATAAAGGTTCAGGCATGGCCAAATGGCCACCCACCCCAAGTTCTCAGGACTAGGCGTCCAGAGATAGATACCAAGATATCAATATACCAGTAAAAAGTCCTATTTATACTAGACTAGCTACTAGGGTTTACAGAAATAAGTAATTGATGCATAAATCCACTTCTGGGGCCCACTTGGTGTATATTTGGGCTGAGCTTAAACTTTACACGAGATGAGGCTTCTTTTGGAGTTGAACGCCAAGTTGTAACGTGTTTTTGGTGTTCAACTCTGGTTCGTGACGTGTTTCTGGCGTTTGACTCCAAAATGCAGCATGAAACTGGCGTTGAGCGCCCATTTACATCGTCTAATCACTAATAAAGTATGAACTATTATATATTGCTAGAAAGCTCTAGATGTCTACTTTCCAACGCCGTTGAGTGCGCGCCATTTGGAGTTCTGTAGCTCCAGAAAATCCATTTCGAGTGCAGGGAGGTCAGAATCCAACAGCATCAGCAGTCCTTTGTCAGCCTTTTATCAGAGTTTTGCTCAAGTCCCTCAATTTCAGCCAGAAAATACCTGAAATCACAGAAAAACACACAAGCTCATAGTAAAGTCCAGAAATGTGAATTTAACATAAAAACTAATGAAAACATCCCTAAAAGTAGCTAGATCCTACTAAAAACTACCTAAAAATAATGCCAAAAAGCGTATAAATTATCCGCTCATCAGAGACCGCCGCTCTTGCCAAATCCTTGGGTGAGATGACAAACATTCTAAAGCAACTCCAATTGGGTCAACAACAACCTTCACCACCTCCTCAACAATATAGCCAACAACCTCCTCAACAATATTGTCAACAATTGGTCCCCCAAAAAGTGTGTGGCATTTGCTCTTGCTATTCCCATTACACGGACGAGTGTCTAAGTCTTCAAGAAGATAATACCTTGGCAGCTACCCACAACTATTATGACCGCCCAAATCAAGGGTACCACCAACAAGGCGGCAATTTCAACTAAGGGTATCCCCAACAAGGAGGAAGCTATAATAAAGGGGGTGGCAATTATAATCAAAATTGGAGGGACAATCACCAACAAGGAGGTAGGGACAACAACAACAATGGAGGCAATCAAAGATGGAACAACAACAACTCACAAAACTAATACTCCCAAAGCTAACCATACACCCAACAAAACCAAGGAAGAAACTACCAAACCTATCAACCACCACATCAACGACCACCACCTCTACCCAACCAATCACAAGCCCCTCAAATCACATACCCTTCCACTTCTCCCAATCAAGATGATACACTCCGGACTATTCTCCAAGGCCAAAAAGAGCTTCAAACCACACTTGCTTTCAGCCTTACCAGTCTTACATCTACTCTACAAGCTCTTCTTGCACGCATGGATCCACCCTCCACTTCCGCTCCTCAAGCCCCAAGTTCTAGTGCCATTCCCTCTCAACCTCAACCCAATCCTAAAGGTGGAATTAATGCCATTACCTTGAGATCTGGGATACAATTGAAAGAGAAGAAGGCAAATGACACAAGTTCGATCATAATCACTCAAGAGGAGGACGGAATCGAGATAGAAGAAATAGAAGAGGAGGAGGAAGCACAAGTCATAGTTGAGGATGAAGAGACTCAACCAACAAGTGAGGTCCCTAAGAATAAGGGAGCCGTGGAAGAAGAAATTGCTCAACCAATCCCATTTCCTACACTTGCAAAGAAGGATAAACTCCATTTGTAGGGTTTATCTTATGCTTCATTTAAGAGAATTTATGACCTTTTACCCATATTAATTCAATGAAATAGATGGTTTCATGATTGTCTCCCAATTTGTGCTTAAGTGTGAAAACATGCTTTCTAGGTCCTTAATTAGCTAAATTTAATTCACCTTTGATTCCACTAGATGCCTTGACTTGTTTTTTAAGTCCAGGTTGAAAAGGGCTAGAGAAGGATCAAAGGAGTGAAAGGAAAGCATACAAAGTGGAGAAGATCATGAAAAGCCAAAGAATTGAACCCGCCCATGGACGCACGCGCGCACCAGGCGCTTACGCGCACCTTGCGAAGTACCCCATGAACGCGTACGCGTGCTGTGCGCGTACTGATGAGCGGATAATTTGTACGCTTTTTGGCATTGTTTTTAGTATGTTTTTGGTAGTTTTAGTTGAGTTCTTAGTATATTTTTATTAGTTTTTAGTTAAAATTCACTTTTCTGGACTTTACTATGAGTTTGTGTGTTTTTCTATGATTTCAGGTATTTTCTGGCTGAAATTGAGGGACCTGAGCAAAAATCTGATCCAGAGACTGAAAAGGACTGCAGATGCTGTTGGATTCTGACCTCCCTGCACTCGAAGTGGATTTTCTGGAGCTACAGAAGCCCAATTGGCGCGCTCTCAACGGCGTTGGAAAGTAGACATACTGGGCTTTCCAGCAATATATGATAGTCCATACTTTGCCCAAGATTTGATGGCCCAAACCGGCGTTCAAAGTCATCTTCAGATTTCCCAGCGTTAAACGCCGGAACTGGCACCTAAATGGGAGTTAAACGCCCAAACTGGCATAAAAGCTGGCGTTTAACTCCAAGAAGAGTCTCTACACGAAAAATGCTTCATTGCTCAGCCCAAGCACACACCAAGTGGGCCCGGAAGTGGATTTTTATGTCATTTACTCATCCTTAGGCTACTAGTTTTCTATAAGTTGGACCTTTTACTATTGTATTTTCATCTTTCAATCTTAGAAATCTTTTGATTATGTTTTTATGATTGAACCCACTTTGGGAGGCTGGCCATTCGGCCATGCCTAGACCTTGTTCTTATGTATTTTCAACGGTGGAGTTTCTACACACCATAGATTAAGGTGTGGGGCTCTGCTGTACCTCGAGTATTAATGCAATTACTATTGTTCTTCTATTCAATTCCGCTTGTTCTTTGTCCAAGATATCACTTGTTCTTCAACTTGATGAATGTGATGATCTATGACACTCATCATCATTCTCACCTATGAACGTGTGACTGACAACCACCTCCGTTCTACCTTAGATTGGGTGAATATCTCTTGGATTCCTGATACACGATGCATGGTTGATCGCCTGACAACCGAGTGCTCGCCTGACAAACGAGCTAGCCATTCCGTGAGATCAGAGTCTTCGTGGTATAGGCAAGAACTGATGGCGGCATTCAAGAGAATTCAGAAGGTCTAACCTTGTCTGTGGTATTCTGAGTAGGATTCAATGATTGAATGACTGTGACGTGCTTCAAACTCCTGATGGCGGGGCGTTAGTGACAGACGCAAAAGAATCAATGGATTCTATTCCGGCCTGATTGAGAACCGACAGATGGATAGCCGTGCCGTGACAGGGTGCGTTGAACATTTCCACTGAGAGGATGGGAGGTAGCCACTGACAACGGTGAAACCCTTGCATAAGCTTGCCATGAAAAGGAGTAAGAAGGATTGGATGAAGACAGTAGGAAAGCAGAGAGACGGAAGGGAAGGCATCTTCATACGCTTATCTGAAGCTCTCACCAATGATATACATAAGTATCTCTATCTTTATCTTTATGTTTTATTCATATATCACCATTACCCATTTGAGTCTGCCTGACTGAGATTTACAAGGTGACCATAGCTTGCTTCATACCAACAATCTCCGTGGGATCGACCCTTACTCGCGTAAGGTTTATTACTTGGACGACCCAGTGCACTTGCTGGTTAGTTGTGCGAAGTTGTGTTTATGCCATGGTATTGAACACCAAGTTTTTGGATTCATTACCGGGGATTATTTGAGTTGTGAAAAGTATTGATCACAATTTCGCATACCAAGTTTTTGGCGCCGTTGCCGGGGATTGTTTCGTGTTTGGACAACTGACGGTTCATCTTGTTGCTTAGATTAGGTATTTTTCTTCAGAGTTCTTAAGAATGAATTCTAGTGTTTCATGATGATCTGTTGAAGTCTGGCTGGCTGTGAAGCCATGTCTAATCTTATTGGACCGAGGTTTCAACTGATCATCACAAGAGCTTGTTGATCTCTATCAATCTTGCTATTGGAGCAATGATCTGCTAAGGCTTGGCTGGCCATTGGCCATGTCTAGTGTTTTGGACCGAAGCTTTCTTTGAAAGCTTGGCTGGCTGTGAAGCCATGTCTAATTCCTGGACCGGAGTCTTAGACTAACATTGCAATGATTCCTGGAATCCAAATTAAGAATTCTGAAACTTTTATTTTCTATTTCTATATAATTTTCGAAAAAGCACAAAAAAATTTCAAAATCATAAAAAACCAAAAATATTTTATGTTTCTTGTTTGAGTCTAGTGTCTAATTTTAAGTTTGGTGTCTTGCATGCATTGTTTATTTGATCTTGGTTCTATTTTCAAGTCAATAGTACAGGGAACTGAAGATTCAGAACATGCAGCAGAGGAATTACACAGAAAAAGCTGGGCGTTCAAAACGCCCAGTGAAGAAGGACAGACTGGCGTTTAAACGCCAGCCAGGGTACCTGGTTGGGCGTTTAACGCCCAAAAAGGTAGTGCATTGGGCATTAAACGCCAGAATGTGCACCATTCTGGGCGTTTAACGCCAGGATGGCACAAGGGGGAGAATTTTGTTTTCAAATCAATTTTTTTTCAAGTTTTCAAAGTTTTTCAAAATCAAATCTTTTTCAAATCATATCTTTTCAATCAAATGTTTTCAAAATCAATTTCTTTCCCTTTTTAAAGATACTTGCTAACAATTAATGATTTGATTGAACATTTCAAGTATGTTGCCTTTTCTGTTGAGAAAGGTTTAAATGTTTGAATCATATCTTTTCTTGTTAGGCAAGTCATCAATTTTTAAAAATCAAATCTTTTTAAAATTGTTTTCAAATCATATCTTCTCAATCACATATTTTTTAAAAAAAAAAACCAATCATATCTTCTTAACCTCATATTTTTCAAAATAGTTTTCAATCAAATCTTTTTGATTTCTAATTTCAAAATCTTTTCCAAAAATCACTTGATTTCTTTCCCACTCTTATTTTCGAAAAAATTAATTAATGTTTTTCAAAATGTTTTCAAATTCTTTTACTTAATTTTCGAAAATCACCTTCCCCTCTTCTCACATCCTTCTATTTATGGAGTACCACTCCTTCTCAATGCACAAATCGAACTCTATCTAATTAAGTTCGAATTCTTCTACCCCTTTCTTCTATTTTTCTGTTCTTCTGACACCTCAAGGAATCTCTATACTGTGACATAGAGGATTCCATATTTTCTTGTTCTCTTCTCTTTCATATGAGCAGGAGCAGAGACAAAGGCATTCTTGTTGAAGCTGACCCTGAACCTGAAAGGACCTTGAAGCGAAAGCTAAGAGAAGCTAAGGCACAACTCTCTACAGAGGACCTAACAGAAATCTTCAAAGAAGAAGACATGGCAGCCGAAAACAACAACAATGCCAACAATGCAAGGAAGGTGCTGGGTGACTTTACTGCACCTACTCCCGACTTCTATGGGAGAAGCATCTCTATCCCTGCCATTGGAGCAAACAACTTTGAGCTTAAGCCTCAATTAGTTTCTCTAATGCAACAGAATTGCAAGTTCCATGGACTTCCTTTGGAAGATCCTCATCAGTTCTTAGCTGAATTCTTGCAAATCTGTGACACTGTCAAGACCAATGGGGTAGACCCTGAGGTCTACAGACTTATGCTATTCCCTTTTGCTGTAAGAAACAGAGCTAGGATATGGTTGGACTCACAACCTAAAGAAAGCCTGGACTCATGGGAAAAGCTAGTCAATGCCTTCTTGGCAAAGTTCTTTCCACCTCAAAAATTGAGTAAGCTTAGAGTGGAAGTCCAAACCTTCAGACAGAAGGATGGAGAATCCCTCTATGAAGCTTGGGAAAGATACAAACAATTGATCAGAAAGTGTCCATCTGACATGCTTTCTGAATGGAGCATCATAGGTATTTTCTATGATGGTTTGTCTGGACTATCCAAGATGTCTTTGGATAGCTCTGCTGGAGGATCTCTTCATCTGAAGAAGACGCCTACAGAAGCTCAAGAGCTAATTGAAATGATTGCAAATAACCAATTCATGTACACTTCTGAAAGGAATCCTGTGAACAATGGGACTAATCAGAAGAAAGGAGTTCTTGAAATTGATACTCTGAATGCCATATTGGCTCAGAATAAAATATTGACTCAACAAGTCAATTTGATCTCTCAAAGTCTGTCTGGAATGCAAAATGCACCAAGCAGTACTAAGGATGCTTCATCTGAAGAAGAAGCTTATGATTATGAGAACCCTTCAATGGAAGAGGTGAATTACCTAGGAGAACCCTATGGAAACACCTATAATTCTTCATGGAGAAATCATCCAAATTTCTCATGGAAGAATCAAGAGAGACCTCAACAAGGTTTCAGCAACAATAATGGTGGAAGAAACAGGTTTAGCAATAGCAAGCCTTTTCCATCATCTTCTCAGCAACAGACAGAGAATTCTAAACAGAACCCCTCTGACTTAGCAACCATGGTCTCTGATCTAATCAAGACCACTCAAAGTTTCATGACTGAAACAAGGTCCTCCATTAGGAATTTGGAGGCACAAGTGGGACAGCTGAGCAAGAAAGTTACTGAACTCCCTCCAAGTACTCTTCCAAGCAACACAGAAGAAAATCCAAAAGGAGAGTGCAAGGCCATCAACATGGCCGAATTTGGAGAGGAAGGAGAGGAAGTGAACGCCACTGAGGAAGACCTCAGTGGGCGTGCACTGACTTCCACTGAGTTCCCCAATGAGGAACCATGGGAATCTGAGGCTCAAAATGAGACCATAGAGATTCCATTGGACTTACTTCTGCCTTTCATGAGCTCTGATGAGTATTCTTCCTCTGAAGAGGATGAGTATGTCACTGAAGAGCAAGTTGCTAAATACCTTGGAGCAATCATGAAGCTAAATGACAAGTTATTTGGAAATGAGACTTGGGAGAATGAACCTCCTTTGCTCACCAAAGAACTGGATAACTTGTCTAGACAGAAATTACCTCAAAAGAGACAAGATCCTGGGAAGTTTTCAATACCTTGTACCATAGGCACCATGACCTTCAAGAAGGCTCTGTGTGACTTAGGGTCAAATGTAAACCTCATGCCTCTCTCTGTAATAGAGAAGCTAGGGATCTTTGAGGTGCAAGCTGCAAGAATCTCATTAGAGATGGCAGATAACTCAAGAAAAAAAGCTCATGGACTTGTAGAGGATGTTTTGGTGAAGATTGAAGACCATTACATCCCTGCTGATTTCATAGTCCTAGAGACTGGGAAGTGCATGGATGAAACCATCATCCTTGGCAGACCTTTCCTAGCCACAGCAAAGGCTGTGATTGATGTTGATGGAGGTGAACTGATCATTCAAGTGAATGAAGAATCCTTTGTGTTTAAGGCTCAAGGATATCCCTCTGTCACCATGGAGAGGAAGCATGAAGAGCTTCTCTCAAATCAGAGTCAAACAGAGCCCCCACTGTCAAACTCTAAGTTTGGTGTTGGGAGGCCACAACCAAACTCTAAGTTTGGTGTTGAACCCCCACATTCAAACTCTAAGTTTGGTGTTGGGAGGTTCCCACATTGCTCTGATCATTTGTGAGGCTCCATGAGAGCCCTCTGTCAAGCTACTGACATTAAAGAAGCGCTTGTTGGGAGGCAACCCAATGTTATATTTTATCTATTTTCTTTTGTTATTTTATGTTTTTTGTAGGTTGATGATCATGAGAAGTCACAAAATCAATTGAAAAAAAACAAAAACAGAATGAAAAACAGGAAGAAAAATAGCACACCCTGGAGAAAGAACTTACTGGCGTTTAAACGCCAGTAAGGCTAACAGGTGGGCGTTTAACGCCCAATCTGGCACCATTCTGGGCGTTTAACGCCAGAAAGGGGCACCAGACTGGCGTTAAACGCCAGAAAAGGGCAAGAACCTGGCGTTAAACGCCAGAAATGGGCACCAGCCCAGCGTTTAACGCCAGAATTGGCTCAAAACGTGATTTTGCATGCCATTTGGTGCAGGGATGACTTTTCCTTGACACCACAGGATCTGTGGACTCCACAGGATCCCCACCAACCCCACCACTCTCTCTCTTCTTCACCCATTCACCAATCACCTCAACACCTCTTCCCCAAAAACCCTTCACCTATCAAATCCCATCTTTCTCTTCACCACTCACATCCATCCTTCATAAAATCCCACCTACCTCACCATTCAAATTCAAACCACTTTCCCTCCCAAACCCACCCATACATGACCGAACCATAAGACCCCCCTCCCCTATATATACCCTTCTTCACCCCTTCATTTTCACACAACCTAAACACCACTTCTCTCCCTCTTTGGCCGAACACAAAGCCATTCCCTTCTTCCTCATTTCTTCTTCTTCTACTCTCTTCTTTCTTCTTTTGCTCGAGGACGAGCAAACCTTTTAAGTTTGGTGAGGTAAAAGCATTGCTTTTTGTTTTTCCATAACCATTTATGGCATCCAAGGCCGGAAAAACCTCTAGAAAGAGGAAAGGGAAGGCAAAAGCTTCCACCTCCGAGTCATGGGAGATGGAGAGATTCATCTCAAGGGTGCATCAAGACCACTTCTATGAAGTTGTGGCCTTGAAGAAGGTGATCCGCGAGGTCCCTTTTTCACTCAAAAAGAGTGAATATCCGGAGATCCGACATGAGATCCGAAGAAGAGGTTGTGAAGTTCTCACCAACCCCATTCAACAAGTCGGAATCTTGATGGTTCAAGAGTTCTATGCCAATGCATGGATCACCAAGAACCATGATCAAAGTGTGAACCCGGATCCAAAGAATTGGCTTACTATGGTTCGGGGGAAATACTTGGATTTTAGTTCGGAAAATGTAAGGTTAGCATTCAACTTGCCCATGATGCAAGGAGATGAACATCTTTACACTAGAAGGGTCAACTTTGATCAAAGGTTGGACCAAGTCCTCACTGACATTTGTGAAGAGGGCGCCCAATGGAAGAGAGATTCAAGAGGGAAGCCGGTTCAATTGAGAAGGCATGACCTCAAACCCGTGGCTAGAGGATGGTTGGAGTTTATCCAACGCTCAATCATTCCCACTAGCAACCGGTCCGAAGTTACTCTAGACCGGGCCATCATGATTCATAGCATCATGATTGGAGAAGAAGTGGAAGTTCATGAGGTTATAGCCCAAGAACTCTATAAGGTGGCGGACAAGTCCTCTACCTTAGCAAGGTTAGCCTTTCCTCATCTCATTTGTCACTTCTGTTATTCAGTTGGAGTTGACATAGAAGGAGACACCCCCATTGATGAGGACAAGCCCATCACTAAGAAAAGGATGGAGCAAACAAGAGACCCCTCTCATCATGAGATCCCTGAGATGCCTCAAGGGATGCACTTTCCTCCACAAAACTATTGGGAGCAATTGAACACCTCCCTAGGAGAATTGAGTTCCAACATGGGACAACTAACGGTGGAGCACCAAGAACATTCCATCCTCCTCCATCAAATTAGAGAAGATCAAAGAATCATGAGAGAGGAGCAACAAAGACAAGGAAGAGATATTGAGGAGCTCAAGCACTCCATAAGACCTTCAAGAGGAAGAACAAGCCGCCATCACTAAGGTGGACAGAGTGCTTTGGGCCACGGCCAAGACTCAATAAGTAGCTGTGTTCAAGAATCATCATACTTAACTAGGAGAATCAATGACACTATCTGGATTCTGAGTTCCTAAAGAAGCCAATCATTCTGAATTTCAAAGGATAGAGTGAGATGCCAAAACTGTTCAGAGGCAAAAAGCTAAAAGCCCCGCTCATCTAATTAATTCTGATCTTCATAGATGTTTTTGGAATTCATTGCATATTCTCTTCTTTTTATCTTATTTGATTTTCAGTTGCTTGAGGACAAGCAACAATTTAAGTTTGGTGTTGTGATGAGTGGATAATTTGTACGCTTTTTGGCATTGT
This sequence comes from Arachis stenosperma, assembly GCF_014773155.1. Classification (NCBI taxonomy): domain Eukaryota; kingdom Viridiplantae; phylum Streptophyta; class Magnoliopsida; order Fabales; family Fabaceae; genus Arachis; species Arachis stenosperma. The sequence goes on from NC_080379.1 coordinate 84,758,939, forward strand.
TTTTAGTATGTTTTTGGTAGTTTTAGTTGAGTTCTTAGTATATTTTTATTAGTTTTTAGTTAAAATTCACTTTTCTGGACTTTACTATGAGTTTGTGTGTTTTTCTATGATTTCAGGTATTTTCTGGCTGAAATTGAGGGACCTGAGCAAAAATCTGATCCAGAGACTGAAAAGGACTGCAGATGCTGTTGGATTCTGACCTCCCTGCACTAGAAGTGGATTTTCTGGAGCTACAGAAGCCCAATTGGCGCGCTCTCAACGGCGTTGGAAAGTAGACATCCTGGGCTTTCCAGCAATATATGATAGTCCATACTTTGCCCAAGATTTGATGGCCCAAACCGGCGTTCAAAGTCACCTTCAGATTTCCCAGCGTTAAACGCTGGAACTGGCACCTAAATGGGAGTTAAACGCCCAAACTGGCATAAAAGCTGGCGTTTAACTCCAAGAAGAGTCTCTACACGAAAAATGCTTCATTGCTCAGCCCAAGCACACACCAAGTGGGCCCGGAAGTGGATTTTTATGTCATTTACTCATCCTTAGGCTACTAGTTTTCTATAAGTATGACCTTTTACTATTGTATTTTCATCTTTCAATCTTAGAAATCTTTTGATTATGTTTTTATGATTGAACCCACTTTGGGAGGCTGGCCATTCGGCCATGCCTAGACCTTGTTCTTATGTATTTTCAACGGTGGAGTTTCTACACACCATAGATTAAGGTGTGGGGCTCTGCTGTACCTCGAGTATTAATGCAATTACTATTGTTCTTCTATTCAATTCCGCTTGTTCTTTGTCCAAGATATCACTTGTTCTTCAACTTGATGAATGTGATGATCCGTGACACTCATCATCATTCTCACCTATGAACGTGTGACTGACAACCACCTCCGTTCTACCTTAGATTGGGTGAATATCTCTTGGATTCCTGATACACGATGCATGGTTGATCGCCTGACAACCGAGTGCTCGCCTGACAAACGAGCCAGCCATTCTGTGAGATCAGAGCCTTCGTGGTATAGGCAAGAACTGATGGCGGCATTCAAGAGAATCCGGAAGGTCTAACCTTGTCTGTGGTATTCTGAGTAGGATTCAATGATTGAATGACTGTGACGTGCTTCAAACTCCTGAAGGCGGGGCGTTAGTGACAGACGCAAAAGAATCAATGGATTCTATTCCGGCCTGATTGAGAACCGACAGATGGATAGCCGTGCCGTGACAGGGTGCGTTGAACATTTCCACTGAGAGGATGGGAGGTAGCCACTGACAACGGTGAAACCCTTGCATAAGCTTGCCATGGAAAGGAGTAAGAAGGATTGGATGAAGATAGTAGGAAAGCAGAGAGACGGAAGGGTAGGTATCTTCATACGCTTATCTGAAGCTCTCACCAATGATATACATAAGTATCTCTATCTTTATCTTTATGTTTTATTCATATATCACCATTACCCATTTGAGTCTGCCTGATTGAGATTTACAAGGTGACCATAGCTTGCTTCATACCAACAATCTCTGTGGGATCGACCCTTACTCGCGTAAGGTTTATTACTTGGACGACCCAGTGCACTTGCTGGTTAGTTGTGCGAAGTTGTGTTTATGCCATGGTATTGAACACCAAGTTTTTGGATTCATTACCGGGGATTATTTGAGTTGTGAAAAGTATTGATCACAATTTCGCATACCACGTACGCGTCGGTGTTGGTATATGATTTTTTAATGAAAACGTGGCCAGCGAATTCAGAAGGGTTGTGGGGCCTAATCCCAACCAACTTTGGCGCCAAAAATGCTATTTAAAGCCAAGGATTGAAGAGCAAAAGGGGGATTCCATCATTCACACTCATTAGGATTAGTTTAGAGTTAGTTTTAGAGAGAGAAGCTCTCACTTCTCTCTAGAATTAGGATTAGGATTAGGTTTAGTTCTTAGATCTAGATTTAGATTCATGCTTTCTTCTACTTTTGATTCTCAATTCTTGTTGTTACATTCATCTTCCTCTATTCTTTTGTTGTAATTTCCTTTATGTTGCTTCTACATTTTGTTGTAGATCTCTTGTTCCTTCTATTTTCTTTCAATTCAATTTGAGGTAATTAATAATAATTGTGTTTCTCTTGATTGTTGTTATAAATTCCTTGCAATAATTGTTGTTAGATTTCATTGTTGTTGTCAATTTACTATGCTTTTCTTTCATGCCTTCTAAGTGTTTGATAAAATGCTTGGTTGGATTTTAGATTAGATTTTGTTTCCCTTGGCCTAGGTAGAGTAATTAGTGACTCTTGAGTTATCTAATTCCTTTGTTGATTCATAATTAGAAGTTGCTAATTGATTTGAATGCCTCTAAAGCTAGTCTTTCCTTTAGGAGTTGATTAGGACTTGAGGAATCAAATTGATTCATCCACTTGACTTTCATCTATGGTTAGAGGTTAACTAAGTGGTAGCAATGAACAATTTGTAGTCACAATTAAGGAGGATAATTAGGATAGGACTTCTAGTTCTCATATCTTGCCAAGAGCTTTGTTAGTTGTTAGTTTATTTTCTTTGCCATTTGTATTTCTTGTCAAAAACCTCAAAAAAACCCCAAAATATCTCATAACTGATGACAAGTCATCATATACCCATTTCTCAAGCTAATTTCACTTGTTTCACTAGTTTTTATGCACTTTCTTGCACCATAAGTAAGCAATTTAGAGTGGAATTGCATGTTTTATTTGAATCAAACAACCACCATTTAATTGATGCTAAATCATGAGGTTTAAGCTAAATTTAATTGAATTTTAATTGATTTATAAACCTTGTGACTTTAGTGATACTTTGATTGGTTGTTTTGATTATTTGTAGGTGAAGAAAAGAAGAAAAGAATGAAGCGTGGCTTAAGAAAGCGTGGCCCAAGGAAGAAAAGAGTGTAGCGCATGGAAGGGAGGAAGCCATACTGCCCTCTACAAGAGCACACTGCCCTCCAAGGGAGCACAACAATGAACCAAGCATTCAAGGCTTCACTGCCCTGCCCTCCTTGAGGGCGGAGCACAATTCTAGGCCAAGAAATAAGGGAAGAAAAAATTCTGCCCTGCCTTCCTCAAGAGCAATTTCGGGCTCCTCATGGAAACATTCAAGGAAATTGTTCTCCAAGTGCCATCCATGGGTTTCGAACCAAGCTCAAGAGGGAAGGAAGAAGCGTTCAAATGGAAGGAAAACAAGCCAAAATTAGCTTGTTTTCAACCTCCAAGGATCGAACACAAGACCTTGAGGAAGCAAGAAACTAGGCGCTACCTTGGCGCCAAGAAAACCAAGAAAAAAAGGGCAACAAAAGCCATCCAGCAAGTTTCGAACTTGGGACCTTAACCAAGAACAAGGAAAGCTTGCGCTGCCCACAAGGAGGGCAGAGCAACATTCCTTGGTGCATGGCGCACAATTTGGCATGGCCAGCATGCACAATTGACGCGCAATAAGGGAGCTTGGGCGCGCAGCTTGAACGCACGGGCAGGGAGGCAAGGCACACACCATGACAACATTGCCCTGCTCTCCACAAGGGCAGGACAGCATCCTGATGCCCCTCCCAAATTTGGCACGCTAGTTGGATCCACATGCAAGGCTTCCCTGCTCTGCCCTCCACAAGAGCAGAGCAACCTCCTGGGAGCAACATAGGCTGGATTTCACTCAAAAATCTAACTTAATTCACTTCTTCACAAATCAAAAAGCCCACTCAAAATTCTGAAATCCAAAATAGAAAGTATATAAGTAGGTGTTAGTTAGGATTAGAAAAGGGAGCTTACTTTTTATTTTAATTTTTGCCCTTAGTCAACTTGAGAGCTCACTTCCCATTTTTTTGTTTTCTGCAAAATTGGCTTGAGAATTGGAGGAGAGAATTCACTTCTTCCTCCTCTGATCATTTTGTTTTCTTTACTGGGTTTTGTTTGAGTCTTGAGTGTGAAGAATTGAGGAACTTCTGTCTCAATCTCCATTTAAGATCTCTTTAATTTTCATACTGCATAATTGAGTTAAATTCAATCTCCTTTACTGCTTCAATCCTCAATTTCTCTTTACTTGCTTTGTGAACTTGGATCTAGGAAGGCAATTGAGATCTAGACTCTGCTATATAGTCTCTGGAGCCCTGAGATCTAATTTTCTTTTTGGTTCTTCTGCTGAACCACTGCTGCAATTGAATTTCCATTTGCTGTTTGAAGATCTAGTCAATTTCAATTCATCTCTTGCTTGGTTAATTGTTGCAATTTAATTTCCCTTGCTTAAATTCTGAATTCCCAGTCCTCAAATCCCTTTTCCATTCAAGCAATTTATATTTCTTGCACTCTAAGTTACCGCAATTTACATTTCTTGCACTTTAAGTTTCAGTTATTTAATTCCTTATTCTTTAAGATTCAGCACCTTTACTTTTAGTTCTCTTTAATTTCTGCAATTCATCCCTCTCCCTTTACATTTCCTGCTATTTACTTACTATTGGATACAAAATCACTCAACCAATACTTGATTCGCTTGACTAAATCAACCACTAAACTAAAATTGCTCAATCCTTCAATCCCTGTGAGATCGACCTCACTCCCGTGAGTTTTATTACTTGATGCGACCCGGTACACTTGCCGGTGAGTTTTTGTGTTGGATCGTTTTCCACACATCAAGTTTTTGGCGCCGTTTCTGGGGATTGAAATAGATTGACAATGATTAAGTGAAGTGGAGGTCTAGATCAAGCACTTTTTCTTTTCTATTTGTTTAATTTTTAATTAACCACTAACTGTTTGAATTTTTGCTTAAGCTAACTAAAACTTCACTCTAGCAATAGATTGAAGTGTCACTGGTTTTGTGTGTTTCTTGTGTTTTGTTTATATGACAGATACAAGAAGAGCTATACCCACCATTCATGAACAAGACGAACGAACCATCAGAAAATTAAGAAGAGCTGAAAGAGGGAAAAACATTGTTGGAGAGGAGGAGTCAGAAGAAGAATTTCAAGACATGGAAGAACGTTCAACCAATCCACCAGAAGAAGGGGCCAACAATAACCCACAACAGAGGAGAGTACTGGCCTCCTATACATTTGCAAATGCTAGACATTGTGGGAGTAGCATTCTTACCCCTAATGTCAATGCAAACAACTTTGAACTGAAGCCACAACTCATCACATTGGTCCAAAACAACTGCTCTTTTGGAGGAGGACTATTGGAGGACCCGAACCAACATCTATCCACTTTCTTGAGGATCTGTGACACAGTTAAAAGCAATGGAGTGCACCCTGACATATACAAGCTGCTGTTATTCCCATTCTCTCTCAGGGACAAAGCCACTCAATGGCTAGAAACATTTCCAAAGGAGAGCATCAACACTTGGGATGATTTGGTGAGCAAGTTTCTTGCCAAATTTTACCCTCCTCAAAGGATCTTAAGATTGAAGACTGAGGTGCAGACATTCACTCAAATGGATGCTGAAAATCTATATGAGGCATGGGAAAGATATAAGACTCTGCTGAGGAAATGTCCACCAGAGATGTTCACTGAGTGGGACAAGCTACAAAAATTCTATGAAGGACTTACTCTGAAGGCTCAAGAGGCACTTGATCACTCAGCTGGAGGATCATTGCAATTGATGAAAACTGCAGAGGAAGCTCAAAACCTCATTGATATGGTGGCCAACAACCAATATTTCTTTGCTCACTAAAGGCAACGCCAACCCTCATAGAGGAAGGGAGTGCTAGAATTGGAAGGAGTGGATACAATTTTGGCTCAACATAAAGTGATGCAGCAGCAGATTTAGCAGCAATTTGAGCAAATGGCCAAGAGAATTGATAGCCTACAGGTTGCATCAGTGAGTGCCACAAGCCAACCATCAACTCCTTGGGGGCAGAATGAAGAGAATCAAGAAGAACAGCAACAAGAGCAAGTGCACTATATGCACAACCAAAATTCTGGATCAAATGAGGTGTATGGTGACACCTACAATCCATCTTGGAAGAACCACCCAAACCTTAGGTGGGGAGACAATCATAATCAAAACCAACAACCATGGCAAAGGAACTCAGCTCAAAACACTCCAAGAAACAACCAAAATCACAACCAGCAGCCAACTAACCAAATTCCTTACAGAAAATCCCAAAACAATTACCTCAACTCCAACCATTATCCATCCAATACCCAACCAACTATCCAAAACACTTACCATCATCCATCAACACCCCAAAACCAACCAATCTCACAAGACTCTCAGCGGATTACTAATCTGGAGATGCTCATGGAGAAGATGGTGAAGAACCAAGAAATGACAACAAAGAACCAAGAAGCTTCCATGAAGAGTCTAGAAAGGCAGATTGGACAAAAATCCTAAAAACTCAAAAAACTTCTAAAAACCCTAGAAAACCCTAGAAAACCATAATGACCCTAAAAAGCCCTTGAAAACACTCAAAAAACTTTAGGGGTTTTTTGAGTTTTTTAGGATTTTTAGATTTTTTAATGGTTTTTAGGGTTTTCTAGGGTTTTTGGGTTTTTTTTGGGTTTTCTATGGTTTTTTAGGATTTTTTAGTGTTTTTAGGATTTTTTCGGTTTTTCTACAATTTTTAGAAATTTTTAAAGTTTTCTAGGGTTTTTAGGGATTTCTTAGGTTTTCTGTAGTTTTTAGGGTTTTTTGGGTGTTTTAGGATTTTTTAAGGTTTTCTAGGTTTTCTAGGGTTTTCTAGAATTTTTAAGGTTTTTTGCGTTTTCTATGGTTTTTTAGGGTTTTTTAGGATTTTTAGATTTTTTTATGGTTTTTAGGGTTTTCTAGGGTTTTTTGGTTTTTTCTGGGTTTTCTATGTTTTTTTAGGATTTTCCAGTGTTTTTAGGATTTTTTCGGATATTCTAGAATTTTTAGAAGTTTTTAAAGTTTTCTAGGCATTTTAGGGATTTCTTAGGTTTTCTATAGTTTTTAGGGTTTTCTAGGTTTTTTACCGTTTTTAGGGTTTATAAGATTTTCTAGGGTTTTTTAGAGTTTTTAGGATTTTCTAGGGTTTTTGGAAAATTTAGGATTTTCTAGGGTTTTTTATGGTTTTTGAGGGTTTTTAGGGTTTTAGGGGGTTTTTAGATTTTCCTAGGGTTTTTATGATTTTCTAAGGTTTCTAGGGTTTTTACGGTTTTCTAGGGTTTTTAGAATTTTCGAAGGTTTTTTGGGTGTTTTAGGGTTTTTGGGGTTTTTTAGGTTTCTCTAAGTTTTTTTTTGGGTTTTCTAAGGTTAAGGGGTTTTTAGGATTTTTTTGGATTTTTTTAGAGTTTTCTAGGTTTTTTAGGGTTTTCTAGGGTTTTCTAGGGTTTTTAGGGTTTTTAGGAGTTTTTGGGTTTCTTGGATATTTTTAGGGTTTTTTAGGATTTTCTAACATTTTTAAAAGTATTTAAGATTTTTTAGGATTCTCTAGATAATTTAGGATTTTTTAAAATTTTCTATGGTTTTTAGGGTTTTTAAGGTTTTCTAGGGTTTTTTAGGATTTTTAGATTTTTTTATGGTTTTTAGGATTTTCTAGGGTTTTTGGGTTTTTTCTGGGTTTTCTATGGTTTTTTAGGATTTTCTAGTGTTTTTAGGATTTTTTTCGGATTTTCTAGAATTTTTAGGAGTTTTTAAAGTTTTCTAGGGTTTTTAGGGATTTCTTAGGTTTTCTGTAGTTTTTAGGGTTTTCTAGGGTTTTTTTTACCGTTTTTAGGGTTTATAAGATTTTCTAGGGTTTTTTAGGGTTTTTGGAAAATTTAGGATTTTCTAGGGTTTTTTATGGTTTTTGAGGGTTTTTAGGGTTTTTTAGGGTTTTGGGGGTTTTTAGATTTTTCTAGGGTTTTTATGATTTTCTAAGGTTTCTAGGGTTTTTTATGGTTTTCTAGGGTTTTTAGGGTTTTCGAAGGTTTTTTCGGTGTTTTAGGGTTTTTGGGGTTTTTTAGGTTTTTCTAAGTTTTTTTTGGGTTTTCTAAGGTTAAGGGGTTTTTAGGATTTTTTAGGATTTTTTGGATTTTTAGAGTTTTCTAGGGTTTTTATGGTTTTTAGGGTTTTTTTAGGGTTTTCTAGGGTTTTTAGGGGTTTTTAGGAGTTTTTGGGTTTCTTGGAGTTTTTTAGGGTTTTTTTAGGATTTTCTAGCATTTTTAAAGGTATTTAAGATTTTTTAGGATTCTCTAGAAAATTTAGGGTTTTTTAGAATTTTCTATGGTTTTTAGGGTTTTAAGGTTTTCTAGGATTTTTAGGGTTTTCTATGATTTTTGGGTTTTTAGGGTTTTTTATGGGTTTCTAGGGTTTTTTAAGATTTTTTAGATATTTTCAAGGATTTTTAGGGTTTTTGGATTTTTTAGGGGTTTTTAGGGCTTTTACAGTTTTTTAGGATTTTCTAGGATTTCCTATAATTTTTAGGGTTTTTTAGGGTTTTTAGGATTTTTTAGGGGTTTTTAGGATTTTTTAGCGTTTTTAGAGTTTTCTAAGGTGTTTTAGGGTTTCTAGGGTTTTTTAGAGATTTTAGAATTTTTTAGGGTTTTCTAGGATTTTGTAGGGTTTTTAGGGTTTTCTTGGGTTTTTAGGATTTTTTAGGGATTTCTAGCATTTTTAGGGGTTTTTAAGGTTTTCTAGGGTTTTTACGGTATTTTAGGGATTTTTAGTGTTTTCTAAGGTTTTTAGGGTGTTTTAGGATTTTCTAAGGTTTTCTAGGTTTTCTAGGGTTTTTTAGAATTTTTAGGGTTTTTTGCGTTTTCTATGGTTTTTTAGGGGTTTTTTAGGATTTTTTAAAGTATTTTATGGTTTTCTCTGATTTTTTAGGGTTTTCTAGGGTTTTTTCAGGTTTTTAAGGTTTTTTAGGGTTTTGTAGTGTTTTTAGGATTTTTTAAAGTTTTCTATGATTTTTTAGGGTTTTCTAGGGTTTTTAGAGTTTTTTAGGATTTTTAGGGTTTTTTAGGGTTTTCTAGGATTATTAGGGTTTTTAGGATTTTCTACGGTTTTTAGGGGTTTTTTGGGTTTTCTAGAACCCTAAAAACCCTAAAAAACCTTAAAACCCGTGAGAATCCTAAAAAACCCTAGAGAACCTTAAAACACCCTAAAAATCATAGAAAACCCTAAAAAAATCCTAAAAAACCATAGAAAACACTAAAAAACGGTAAAAACCCTAAAAAATAACCTAAAAACCATAAGAAACCCTAGAAAACCATAAAAAACCGTAGAAAACCCTAGAAAAACCTAAAAACCATAAAAACCCTAGAAAACCGAAAAATCCCTAAAAACCATAGAAAATCCTAAAAAACTATAAAATCCCTACAAAATCATAAAAAATCCTAAAAAACCATAAAAACCCTAGAAATCCGAGAAAATCTAAAAATCCATAAAAATCCCTAAAAACCCCAAAAACCCATAAAAAACCTAAAAACCCATAAAAAACCATAAAAAACCTAAAAACCCTAAAAATCCCAAAAAAACCTAGAAAATCCTAGAAAACCCTAAAAAACAGTAAAAACCCTAAAAAATTCTAAAAACTCAAAAAACTTCTAAAAACCCTAAAAACCCTAGAAAACCCTAAAAACTCTAGAAAACCATAAAGACCCTAAAAAGCCCTTGAAAACACTCAAAAAACTTTAGGGGTTTTTTGAGTTTTTTAGGATTTTTAGATTTTTTTATGGTTTTTAGGGTTTTCTAGGGTTTTTGGGTTTTTTCTGGGTTTTCTATGGTTTTTTAGGATTTTCTAGTGTTTTTAGGATTTTTTCGGATTTTCTAGAATTTTTAGGAGTTTTTAAAGTTTTCTAGGGTTTTTAGGGATTTCTTAGGTTTTCTGTTGTTTTTAGGGTTTTCTAGGTTTTTTAGGGTTTTCTAGGGTTTTTTTTTTACCGTTTTTAGGAATTTTAACATTTTCTAGGGTTTTTTAGGGTTTTTAGGGTATTTTAGGATTTTTGGAAAATTTATGATTTTCTAGGGTTTTTTTTATGGTTTTTGAGGGTTTTTAAGGTTTTTTTAGGGTTTTGGGGGGTTTTTAGATTTTTCTAGAGTTTTTAAGATTTTCTAAGATTTCTAGGGTTTTTTATGGTTTTCTAGGATTTTTAGGGTTTTCGAAGGTTTTTTGGATTTTTTAGGGTTTTTGGGGTTTTTTAGGTTTTTCTAAGTTTTTTTTGGTTTTCTAAGGTTAAGGGGTTTTTAGGAATTTTTAGGGTTTTTTTGGAATTTTTAGAGTTTTCTAGGTTTCTTATGGTTTTTTAGGGTTTTCTAGGGTTTTCTAGGGTTTTTAGGATTTTTAGGGATTTTTAAGGGTTTTTGGGTTTCTTGGATTTTTTTAGGGTTTTCTAGCATTTTTAAAGGTATTTAAGATTTTTTAGGATTCTCTAGAAAATTTAGGGTTTTTTAGAATTTTCTATGGTTTTTAGGGTTTTTAAGGTTTTCTAGGGTTTTTAGGGTTTTCTATGGTTTTTTGGGTTTTTAGGGTTTTTTATGGGTTTCTAGGGTTTTTTAAGGTTTTTTAGATATTTTCAAGGATTTTTAGGGTTTTTGGATTTTTTAGGGGTTTTTAGGGCTTTTACAGTTTTTTAGGATTTTCTAGGATTTCCTATAATTTTTAGGATTTTTTAGGGTTTTTAGGATTTTTTAGGGGTTTTTAGGATTTTTTAGCGTTTTTTAGAGTTTTCTAGGGTGTTTTAGGGTTTCTAGGGTTTTTTAGAGATTTTAGGATTTTTTAGGGTTTTCTAGGATTTTGTAGGGTTTTTAGGGTTTTCTAGCGTTTTTAGGGTTTTTAGGGATTTCTAGCGTTTTTAGGGGTTTTTAAGGTTTTCTAGGGTTTTTACGGTATTTTAGGGATTTTTAGTGTTTTCTAAGGTTTTTAGGGTGTTTTAGGATTTTTCTAAGGTTTTCTAGGTTTTCTAGGGTTTTTTAGAATTTTTAGGGTTTTTTGCGTTTTCTATGTTTTTTAGGGGTTTTTTAGGATTTTTTAAAGTATTTTATGGTTTTCTCTGATTTTTTAGAGTTTTCTAGGGTTTTTTCGGGTTTTTAAGGTTTTTTAGGGTTTTGTAGTGTTTTTAGGATTTTTTTAAAGTTTTCTATGATATTTTAGGGTTTTCTAGGGTTTTTAGAGTTTTTAGGATTTTTAGGGTTTTTTTAGGGTTTTCTAGGATTATTAGGGTTTTTAGGATTTTCTGCGGTTTTTAGGGGTTTTTTGGGTTTTCTAGAACCCTAAAAACCCTAAAAAACCTTAAAACCCGTGAGAATCCTAAAAAACCCTAGAGAACCTTAAAACACCCTAAAAATCATAGAAAACACTAAAAAACGGTAAAAACCCTAAAAAATAACCTAAAAACCATAAGAAACCCTAGAAAACCATAAAAAACCGTAAAAAATCCTAAAAAAACCTAAAAACCATAAAAATCCTAGAAAACCGAAAAATCCCTAAAAACCATAGAAAATCCTAAAAAACTATAAAATCCCTACAAAATCATAAAAAATCCTAAAAAACCATAAAAACCCTAGAAATCCGAGAAAATCTAAAAATCCATAAAAAACCCTAAAAACCCCAAAAACCCATAAAAAACCTAAAAACTCATAAAAAACCATAAAAAACCCTAAAAACCCTAAAAATCCCAAAAAAACCTAGAAAATCCTAGAAAACCCTAAAAAACAGTAAAAACCCAAAAAAATCCTAAAAACTCAAAAAACTTCTAAAAACCCTAAAAACTCTAGAAAACCCTAAAAACTCTAGAAAACCATAAAGACCCTAAAAAGCCCTTGAAAACACTCAAAAAACTTTAGGGGTTTTTTGAGTTTTTTAGGATTTTTAGATTTTTTATGGTTTTTAGGGTTTTCTAGGGTTTTTGGGTTTTTTCTGGGTTTTCTATGGTTTTTTAGGATTTTCTAGTGATTTAGAATTTTTTTTGGATTTTCTAGAATTTTTAGGAGTTTTTAAAGTTTTCTAGGGTTTTTAGGGATTTCTTAGGTTTTCTGTAGTTTTTAGGGTTTTCTAGGTTTTTTAGGGTTTTCTAGGATTTTTTTACCGTTTTTAGGGTTTATAAGATTTTCTAGGGTTTTTTAGGGTTTTTGGAAAATTTAGGATTTTCTAGGGTTTTTTATGGTTTTTGAGGGTTTTTAGGGTTTTTTAGGGTTTTGGGGGTTTTTAGATTTTTCTAGGGTTTTTATGATTTTCTAAGGTTTCTAGGGTTTTTTATGGTTTTCTAGGGTTTTTAGGGTTTTCGAAGGTTTTTTCGGTGTTTTAGGGTTTTTGGGGTTTTTTAGGTTTTTCTAAGTTTTTTTTGGGTTTTCTAAGGTTAAGGGGTTTTTAGGAATTTTTAGGGTTTTTTGGAATTTTTAGAGTTTTCTAGGTTTCTTATGGTTTTTTAGGGTTTTCTAGGGTTTTTAGGGTTTTTAGGGATTTTTAGGAGTTTTTGGGTTTCTTGGATTTTTTTAGGGTTTTTTAGGATTTTCTAGCATTTTTAAAGGTATTTAAGATTTTTTAGGATTCTCTAGAAAATTTAGGGTTTTTAGAATTTTCTATGGTTTTTAGGGTTTTTAAGGTTTTCTAGGGTTTTTAGGGTTTTCTATGGTTTTTTGGGTTTTTAGGGTTTTTTATGGGTTTCTAGGGTTTTTTAAGGTTTTTTAGATATTTTCAAGGATTTTTAGGGTTTTTGGATTTTTTAGGGGTTTTTAGGGCTTTTACAGTTTTTTAGGATTTTCTAGGATTTCCTATAATTTTTAGGGTTTTTAGGGTTTTTAGGATTTTTTAGGGGTTTTCAGGATTTTTAGCGTTTTTAGAGTTTTCTAGGGTGTTTTAGGGTTTCTAGGGTTTTTTAGAGATTTTAGGATTTTTTAGGGTTTTCTAGGATTTTGTAGGGTTTTTAGGGTTTTCTAGGGTTTTTAGGGTTTTTTAGGGATTTCTAGCGTTTTTAGGGGTTTTTAAGGTTTTCTAGGGTTTTTACGGTATTTTAGGAATTTTTAGTGTTTTCTAAGGTTTTTAGGGTGTTTTAGGATATTTCTAAAGTGTTCTAGGTTTTCTAGGGTTTTTTGCGTTTTCTATGGTTTTTTAGGGTTTTTAGGATTTTTTAAAGTATTTTATGGTTTTCTCTGATTTTTAGGATTTTCTAGGGTTTTTTTCGGGTTTTTAAGGTTTTTTAGGGTTTTGTAGTGTTTTTAGGATTTTTTAAAGTTTTCTATGATATTTTATGGTTGATGACAAGTCATCATATACCCATTTTTCAAGCTAATTTCACTTGTTTTGTTAGCATTTATGCACTTTCTTGCATCCTAAGTAAGTGATTTGGAGTGAAAATGCATAACTTGTTTAAATTGAGCAACCACTATGAAATTAATGTCAACTCATGAGGTTTAAGCTAGTTTTAATTGAATTTTAACTGATTTATAAGCCTTATGAATTTAGTGATACTTGGAGTGGTTGTTTTGGTTTATTTTAGGCGAAGAAAAGAATAAAAGAGAAAAGCGTGGCCTAAAGAAAGCGTGACCCAAGGAGAAGGAAGCGTGGTCAAAGGAAGAAAAAGTGTGCCGCATACAAAGGGGGAGGCAAGCATTACCCTCCACAAGGGCACACTGCCCTCTAGGAGGGCAACATAAGGGAACCAAGCAAAGAAGGCAATTCTGCCCTGCCCATTACAAGGGCAGAGCACAAATTTGTGCCTTGGAATCAAGAAGAAGAAAATGTTGCCCTGCCCTCCACAAGGGCAGTATCGGGCTCACCAAGGAAGAAAATCAAAGGAAAAATGCCTATGATGCTTGCCACAAGAGTTGAACACGGAACCATGAGGAAGAAAGGAACTAAGGTCCATTACCGTGCCAAGAAACCAAGGAAAATGATTGAGCGTGTGTTTCTTCCCGGATTCGAACGCGGGACTTCATTTTGGAAACACTGCCCTGCCCTCGCGGAGGGCAGGGCAGCATTTTGATGGTGCATGAATCTGGCGCACCAAGGCACCATTCTGGCGCACCATGGCATGACTCTGGCAGCATCAGCGCGCACCGTGGCACATTTCTGGCGCACCAAATTTTCCTGCCCTGCCCTCCGCGAGGGCAGGGCAGCGTTCTGCGCACCAGCCCGCACCAAGCCGCACCAAGGCCGCACCAGCAAAGCACCAACATGCACCAAATCCTGCCCTGCCCTCCACAAGGGCAGGGCAGCCTCCTGGGAACTATTGTTTTTGGGCCGAAAATTCAATTAAAAATTCCAAGTGAATTCATTTCTTCACCAAAATCAAAAGCCCATCCAAATCCCAATATCCAAGAATAGAAAGTGTATAAATAGGAGTTAGTTTGATGTAATTAGGACCTTTACTTTTGAACTTTTAGCTTTGCTTTTGAATTTGGCACTTTCTTTGAGCTTTGGGCTTTTGCACTTTCCTTGAGAAACTTGACCGAGAGTTCAGAGAATTGGGGAGGAGAATTGATCTCTCTTCTTCCTCATTCTTGCCTGAGCACTTTTAATTTTCTTGTTTTGAGTTTTGGGTGAGAAGAGTTGAGGAACTTCTGTCTCAACCTCCATTCCAAAATCTCTTTAATTCTTTTCTGCATAATTCAATTGAATTTCAATTTCTTCACTGCTTCTTCTTAAATTTCTTGTCAATTGCTTTGAGTACTTGGATCTAGGAAGGTAATTGAGATCTAGGCTCTGCTACCTAGTCTCTTGAGCCCTGAGATCCCAATTTACTTTTGGTTCTTCTGTGAACCTCTGCTGCATTTTACTTTCCATCTCTGTTTGAATTTTAGTTTATTCCAATTCATCTTCTGCTTGATCAATTGTTGCAATTTACTTTCTCTTTGTTTAGATTCTGCAATCCCAGTCCTCAAAACCCTTTTACATTCAAGCAATTTACATTTCTTGCCATTTAAGTTACTGCAATTTACATTTCTTGCACTTTAAGTTTCAGTCATTTACTTTCTTGTTCTTTAAGATTCAGCAAGTTTATTTTCCTGTTCTTTAATTTACTGCAAAATCCCCCTCTCCCTTTACATTCCAAGCAATTTATCTTCTGTTAAATACAACCCACTCAACCAAAACTTGATTCACTTGACTAAATCAACCACTAAACTAAAATTGCTCAATCCTTCAATCCCTGTGGGATCGACCTCACTCATGTGAGTTATTATTACTTGATGCGACCCGGTACACTTGCCGGTGAGTTTTGTGTCGGATTGTTTTCCGCACATCAATGGTTTTCTAGGGTTTTTAGAGTTTTTTAGGATTTTTAGGGTTGTTTAGGGTTTTTAGGATTTTCTGCGGTTTTTAGGGGTTTTTTGGGTTTTCTAGAGCCCTAAAAACCCTAAAAAACGTTAAAACCCGTGAAGACATACAAGCAAGGTTGGAGTACTTGACCCACAATTTGCCAACACTCAATCCACAAATCAAGCCATTCGATCAGTGCCAAGAATTTAGAGCCAAGCAGTAAGCAAGGTCTAATCACTATACGGAGGTAACACTTAGCAGATTGGAACAAGTTGGGCTCTCAGGACTCTTAGATTCTGTTTGGGATAGAAGATGCCCTGGAGAAGAAGCCCAAGACTATTCCAAGCTAGGGAAGAGAAAGAAGAAAAAAGGAGAATCAAGCAGCAGGCACAATCATTAGAAGGTGGCAAAGTTCTTTCATACTTCTAATAAGGAGATGCATGTCTGAAACATGATATGCCTCCACTGTTTATTTCCTTTTATTTCATTATCATGCACTTCTTTTTGTTCAATAAGTAGCTAGAGAAATAATTTGCATAAATGCTTGTCATTCATCACTTAGCTTTGAATTTTGTTTTGTTTCCCATATGCTTGAATAAAAGAGAAATGTTTGAATTAGAAAGTAAATATCCAATGTTGCATAAGTTGGAATGGAAGTTAATGGTGGTATATGTGTTTGATTAAATGCATAACTCATGAAATAATTGTTGCATAATGTCATTTTCATTGAAGTGTGAGCTAGCTTGCTGTCATAAAGGTTCCTATCAGTAAAGAAAAAAAATTCCCTTGAGAACAAAAATAAAACAGAAAGAAAAGGAAGAAGAAAAAGCCAATATGGCAAGAAAAACAAAGAATAAAGGCTGGGCACCAATAGCTTGGACCCTAGGACACATGCTTGTGGTGTTCTTGTACTAGGATATGCTTGGATAAGTAAATTCTAAGAGGTATTTCAAAACCTGGCCACTTAGATCAACTGATTTGGGATAGCCAATTGAAAGTCCACAATAAAGAGCAACCTAGCTACAGAACATTTAGTTATCCAAAGAGATGCTGGGCATCAATGATCCTAGGAGGAAATAGTGAGCCATGTGTTTGTGGTGAAGAAATGTTGAGTAAAAATAAAGCCAAAGGCTACTGCAACATTTGACACCAAGCCTTCAAAGAATAATAAGCTTGTTAAGCAAAATAAGAAAAGAAAAGTTAGCAAGGGAGCAAGTAAAAAGTAAACCTTACAACAGCAAGTTTAGTAAGCCTTTGAGGAAAAGTGTATATTATGTAATAGCAAACAATAACTGAGTTATCATTGTCTGCATAAAAACTCCATGAACCAAGTTCTACTATATGCCTAATAAGGATATGCATGCTTTTCTTTTTCATTTCATTTCCTCTTAATTTTGATCCTTGCTTGGGGATAAGTAAGATTTAAGTTTGGTGTTGTGATGACAAGTCATCATATACCCATTTCTTAAGCTAATTTCACTTGTTTCACTAGTTTTTATGCACTTTCTTGCACCATAAGTAAGCAATTTAGAGTGGAATTGCATGTTTTATTTGAATCAAACAACCACCATTTAATTGATGCTAAATCATGAGGTTTAAGCTAAATTTAATTGAATTTTAATTGATTTATAAACCTTGTGAATTTAGTGATACTTTGATTGGTTGTTTTGATTATTTGTAGGTGAAGAAAAGAAGAAAAGAATGAAGCGTGGCTTAAGAAAGCGTGGCCCAAGGAAGAAAAGAGTGTAGCGCATGGAAGGGAGGAAGCCACACTGCCCTCTACAAAGAGCACACTGCCCTCCAAGGGAGCACAACAATGAACCAAGCATTCAAGGCTTCACTGCCCTGCCCTCCTTGAGGGCGGAGCACAATTTTAGGCCAAGAAATAAGGGAAGAAAAAATTCTGCCCTGCCCTCCTCAAGAGCAATTTCGGGCTCCTCATGGAAACATTCAAGGAAATTGTTCTCCAAGTGCCATCCATGGGTTTCGAACCAAGCTCAAGAAGGAAGGAAGTAGCGTTCAAATGGAAGGAAAACAAGTCAAAATTAGCTTGTTTTCAACCTCCAAGGATCAAACACAAGACCTTGAGGAAGCAAGAAACTAGGCGCTACCTTGGCGCCGAGAAAACCAAGAAAAAAAGGGCAACAAAAGCCATCCAGCAAGTTTCGAACTTGGGACCTCACCCAAGAACAAGGAAAGCTTGCGCTGCCCACAAGGCGGGCAGAGCAACATTCCTTGGTGCATGGCGCACAATTTGGCATGGCCAGCACGCACAATTGACGCGCAACAAGGGAGCTTGGGCGCGCAGCTTGAACGCACGGGCAGGGAGGCAAGGCACACACGATGACAACATTGCCCTGCTCTCCACAAGGGCAGGGCAGCATCCTGATGCCCCTGATAAACCCATATTTTATGGTTTATCTTGTGCTTATTTGAGTGGATTTTATCAACTCTTTACCCACTTATTCATACAATTCGCATGTTTTACATTTGCCTTCCTAATTATGTGCTTTAATTGAAAACAAGCTTCTTTGATCTTATATTTGCTTATTATTAATCCTCTCTTATGACCATTAGATGCCTTGATATGTGTGTTAAGTGTTTTCAGAGATTACAAGGCAGGAATGGCTCAGAGGATGGAAAGGAAGCATGCAAAAGTGGAAGGAATACAAGAAGTTGGAGAAACTGCTAAGCTGTCCAGCCTGACCTCTTCGCACTCAAATAGCGATAAATTTAGCTACAGAGGTCCAAACGACGCGGTTCTAGTTGCGTTGGAAAGCTAACGTCCGGGGCTTCGATTTGATATATAATTTGCTATAGCTGCCCCGACGCCAGGCGACGCGAACGCGTGGGTTACGCGGATGCGTGACCTGGCAGGAACGCAACCCGCGCGGCCGCGTGATCCATGCGGCCGCGTCACTTTTCCGTGAGCTGTACGGACCAGAAAGCGCTGTAAGTGACTTCTGGGCTGTTTTTGACCCAATTTTTGGACCAGAGAACACAGATTAGAGGCTATAAAGTAGGGGAATGCATCCATTCAGGAGAATGCTTTTCATAATTCACTTTTCATGATTTAGATTTAGTTTTGAGGGAGGTTCTCTCCTCTCTCTCTTATGATTTAGGACTTCTCTTTATTTTTAAGAGTGACTCTTGATCCAGGTTTTATATTCCTTTGTTTTAAGATTACTTTTCACTTTATTTAGTTATTCCAGCATTTGAGTTAATTATTTACTTTTATAATTTAATTTATGAATTCTTCCATGTCACAGATTATTGTTTGAATTAATGATAATTGAGGTATTTTCAGTTTATGATTGCTTGCTTTTATTTACGTTACCATTGCTTCTAATCTGAAGATACTTTATTCCAGCAATTTACTTTTTCCCCTTTTGGTCTTGGTTAAGAAATCAGTAACTCAACAGTTATCTAAGCAGCGTAATTGATAATCGTTATCTTGCTAATTGAACTGAACTTCAATTATTCCAACTTTTTCTTAAGAAATAAATAGGATTCGAAGGTCAAACTAATTAGTCCCTTGACTTACCTTTGCTTCAAAGGTTAACAAAGTGGAATTAAGATACAACTTTCATTATTGTTGAGAGGGATAACTAAGTTGGACTTCTAATTTCTCTCATCTTGCCAAAAGTTGCTTTATAGTATTTATTTATTTTAATTGCCATTTAATTTATTTGCCATATTTATTCTTCACTCTCAAAACCCCAATTTTACCCTTTTCATAACCAATAATAAGAACATATCTCCCTGCAATTCCTTGAGAAGACGACCCGAGGTTTAAATACTCGGTTAACAATTTATTTAGGGGTTTGTTACTTGTGACAACCAAAACGTTTGTACGAAGGGATTTCTGTCGGTTTAGAGACTATATCTACAACGCGACTGTTTTTATGAAATTCTTTACTGGCAAAAATCCTAACGTCAGCCCCTCCCAAATTTGGCATGCTAGTTGGATCCACATGCAAGGCTTCCCTGCTCTGCCCTCCACAAGGGCAGAGCAACCTCCTGGGAGCAACATGGGCTGAATTTCACTCAAAAATCCAACTTAATTCACTTCTTCACCAAATCAAAAAGCCCACTCAAAATTCTGAAATCCAAAATAGAAAGTGTATAAATAGGTGTTAGTTATGATTAGAAAAGAGAGCTTACTTTCATTTTAATTTTCACCCTTAGTCAACTTGAGAGCTCACTTCCCATTTTTCTGTTTTCTGCAAAATTGGCTTGAGAATTGGAGGAGAGAATTCACTTCTTCCTCCTTTGATCGTTTTGTTTTCTTTACTGGGTTTTGTTTGAGTCTTGAGTGTGAAGAATTGAGGAACTTCTGTCTCAATCTCCATTTAAGATCTCTTTAATTTTCATACTGCATAATTGAGTTAAATTCAATCTCCTTTATTGCTTCAATCTTCAATTTCTCTTTACTTGCTTTGTGAACTTGGATCTAGGAAGGCAATTGAGATCTAGACTCTGCTATCTAGTCTCTGGAGCCCTGAGATCTAATTTTCTTTTTGGTTCTTCTGTTGAACCACTGCTGCAATTGAATTTCCATTTGCTGTTTGAAGATCTAGTCAATTTCAATTCATCTCTTGCTTGGTTAATTGTTACAATTTAATTTCCCTTGCTTAAATTCTGAATTCCCAGTCCTCAAATCTCTTTTCCGTTCAAGCAATTTATATTTCTTGCACTCTAAGTTACCGCAATTTACATTTCTTGCACTTTAAGTTTCAGTCATTTAATTCCTTGTTCTTTAAGATTCAGCACCTTTACTTTTAGTTCTCTTTAATTTCTGCAATTCATCCCTCTCCCTTTACATTTCCTACTATTTACTTACTGTTGGATACAAAATCACTCAACCAATACTTGATTTGCTTGACTAAATCAACCACTAAACTAAAATTGCTCAATCCTTCAATCCTTGTGGGATCGACCTCACTCCCGTGAGTTTTATTACTTGATGCGACCTGGTACACTTGCCGGTGAGTTTTGTGTTGGATCGTTTTCCACACATCAATAACCAATAACAAGACACTTTATTGCAATTCCTAGGGAGAATGACCCGAGGTTCAATACTTCGGTTTATAGATTTTAGGGGTTTGTTACTTGTGACAAACAATTTTTTGTATGAAAGGATTAGTGTTGGTTTAGAAACTATACTTGCAACGAGATTTCATTTGTGAAATTCTAAACCGCCAAAAATCAATTCATCAAAATCCCCCAACAAAACATGCTATTTTGTGAAATCTTTGATGTATGGGGTATCGACTTCATGGGGCCATTCCCAAATTCTAATAGTTTTCTCTACATTCTACTAGCCGTCGATTATGTGTCCAAATGGGTGAAAGCGATACCCACCCGGATAGACGATGCTAATGTAGTTCTCTCTTTTGTGAGGAATAATATAATTTGTCGCTTTGGATCACCGCGAGCAATCGTGAGCGACCAAAGTTCACACTTTCTCAACAAAAGAATGGAAGGGCTCATGAAGAAATACGGCATCATACATAAAGTTGCCACGGCCTATCACCCCCAAACGAACGGCCAAATCGAGGTTTCTAATCGGGAAATCAAGCATGTATTGGAAAGGATTGTGAAGCCTAGTAGCAAAGATTGGAGTGCCAAGCTTACCAACGCACTTTGGGCATACCGAACGGCATACAAGACGCCGATTGGCATTATCCCCTTCCGGTTGGTGTATGGTAAAGCCTGCCACTTACCGGTAGAAATTGAACACAAAGCATATTGGGCCGTCAAGGAATGCAATCTAATTTTGGGTGGGGCCGGAGTTGAGAGGAAGCTTCAATTGGCGGAATTAGAATGTTTGAGATTAGAGGCCTATGACAACTCTAGGCTTTACAAAGAGAAGATGAAAGCCATCCATGATAAGAACATTAGGAGAAGGGAATTTAGGCCCGGTGAACTAGTCCTACTTTACAACTCAAGGTCGAGATGGGAGAGACCTTATCAAGTAGAGAAAGCGAAACCTTATGGAGTTTACCATTTACGCCATCCCTCAAGTCCGGATATTTTCAAGGTAAATGGGAACCGTCTCAAATTGTATCATGGTGAGCAAAGGAAGAGTAACAAAGTTTGAGGTATTCCTTTTGGAAGATGTACCTCTTGACAAAGAGCATTGAGCTAGTGGAAGTCCAACTTAAGGACGTTAAACAAAAGTGCTAGGTGGGAGACACTATGGTGAGATCTATCTTTTTGCCATTTTTGTATATAGCCATTGGACTCTTCTTTGATTTGTGATTGCTTAGTCATTGCTTGTTTAGCTAGCCTTGATTTTATTGTTCATAGAAGTTTGCACTATGGACTACTTGAATGGTAGAAAACACCTCATTTCTAGGTCTTACATGAAGTTTTAGGTGTTTTTTTGGCCCTTGGCTAGCTACCTGCTGAATATGTGATAAGATGTGCATTCTTCATATCCAAAAAAAGGGGGGTGTGGCGCGCCCGTGCGTTGTGCGCGTGCGCGCCCATCAGCGGATGCAACATCTGGGCTAAATTCCAGAGAGTTACGCGAACGCTGAGCTAGCTTCATGCCCCGCGCCCAACCCCCTTTGCGCGTGCGCGCACCTGGCGCACACGCACCCATATGCCACCTTGCGAATCGACGCGCGAGCGCACGTGCCGCGTTCGCGTCGATTGCCCTGCCGGACCTCAGGTTCATTTTCCAGAGAGTTGCACCATACCTAGGCTTGATTTGAGCCAGAGGCACAACACCACTGCCACGCACGCGCACTTGCCGCGCGTGCGCCAATCTACTCACCACTGCCCCCGCGCGTCAGCGCACTGTGCGCGCACGTGCCACCACTCCTGCAGCCAACTCTTGGTACAAAGTCCAGAGAGTTGCGCAACTCCTGGGCCAACATTGTGCCACTAGCACAACCACTTTCACGCGTGCGCGCACCTGGCGCGCGCGCGTTCTTTCTACCCCTGCCCCACCTGCTGGTGGACGAAATTGTGATCCTCAAAATTGGTCTCTTTGTACTTGTATGAAATTTAAATATTGGCTCTATCAAAAATACCTCAAAGAGATCATGGTATGATGAATTGGGATCTTAATAATCCTTGGTAATGGCACCAACAGCTTAGTGTTGTTGTTGGACCAAAAGAGTTACAAGCACTGTTAGAGAATCTCACAACTCCGTTCAACTAACTAGCAAGTGCACTGGGTCGTCCAAGTAATACCTTACGTGAGTAAGGGTCGATCCCACGGAGATTGTTGCTATGAAGCAGCTATGGTCACCTTGTAAATCTCAGTTAGGCAGATTAAATGGTTTATGATAAGTTCGAAAATAAATAATAAACAGAAAATAAAATAGTAAATAGTTACTCAGATAATTCCATGGTAGGAATTTCAGATAGGCATATGGAGATGCTGTACTCCTCTCGAATCTCTACTTTCTTATTACATTCATCCAATCCTTCTTACTCCTTTCCATGGCAAGCTGTATGTAGGGCATCACCGTTGACAATGGCTACATCCCATCCTCTCAGTGAAAATGGTTCTATGCTTTGTCACAGCACGGCTAATCATTTGTCGGTTCTCAATCAGGTTGGAATAGAATCCCTTGATTCTTTTGCGTCTGTCACTAACGCCCAGCCTTCAAGAGTTTGAAGCTCGTCACAGTCATTCAATCCCAGAATCCTACTCAGAATACCACAGACAAGGTTAGACTTTCCGGATTCCCGGAATCCTACTCGGAATACCACAGACAAGGTTAGACTTTCTGGATTCCCATGAATGCTGCCATCTATCTAGCTTATACCACAAAGATTCTGTTGGGGAATCTAAGAGATATGCGCCCGGCCTAAGGTAGAACGGAAGTGATTGTCAGTCACGCGCATTCATAGGTGAGAATGATGATGAGTGTCACGGATCATCACATTCATCAAGTTGAAGTGCAACGTATATCTTGGAATAAGAATAAGGAGAATTGAATAGAAAGTAGTAGTAATTGCATTGAAACTTGAGGTATAGCAGAGCTCCACACCCTTAATCTATGGTGTGTAGAAACTCCACCATTGAAAGGTTTAGGCATGGCCGAATGGCCAGCCCCCATGATCTGAGAACTAATCGTCCCAAGATGTCTAATACACTAGTAAAAGGTTCTATTTATACTAAACTAGCTACTAGGGTTTACATGAGTAAGTAATTGATGCATAAATCCACTTCCGGGGCCCACTTGGTGTATGTTTGGGCTGAGCTTGATCTATCCACGAGCTGAAGCTTTTATTGGAGTTGAACGTCAAGTTGTAACGTGTTTTGGGCGTTCAACTCCGGGTTGTGACGTGTTTCTGGCGTTTGACTCCAGACAGCAGCATGTACTTGGCGTTGAGCGCCACTTTACGTCGTCAATTCCCAAATAAAGTATGGACTATTATATATTGCTGGAAAGTTTTAGAAGTCTAATTTCCAAAAACGTTGAGAGCGCGCCATTTGGAGTTCTGTAGCTCTAGAAAATCCATTTCAAGTACAAGGAGGTCAGAATCCAACAGCATCAACAGTCCTTTTGTCAGCCTCCTATCAGAGTTTTGCTCAAGTCCCTCAATTTCAGCCAGAATTTACCTGAAATCACAGAAAAACACACAAACACATAGTAACGTCCAGAAATGTGAATTTAACATAAAAACTAATGAAAACATCCCTAAAAGTAGCTTGAACTTACTAAAAACTACCTAAAAACAATGCCAAAAAGCGTATAAATTATCCGCTCATCACAACACCAAACTTAAATTGTTTCTTGTCCCCAAGCAACTTGAAAATCAAATAGGATAAAAAGAAGAGAATATACTATAAATTCCAAAATATCAATGAATATTAATTCTAATTAGATGAGCGGGACTTGTAGCTTTTTGCTTCTGAACAGTTTTGGCATCTCACTTTTTCCTTTGAAGTTTAGAATGATTGGCATCTCTAGGAACTTAGAATTTCAGATAGTGTTATTGATTCTCCTAGTTAAGTTTGTTGATTCTTGAACACAACTACTTTTATAAGTCTTGGCCGTGGCCCTAAGCACTTTGTTTTCCAGTATTACCACCGGATACATAAATGCCACAGACACATAACTGGGTGAACCTTTTCAGATTGTGACTCAGCTTTGCTAGAGTCCCCAGTTAGTGGTGTCCAGAGCTCTTAAGCACACTCTTTTACTTTGGATCACGACTTTAACCACTCAGTCTCAAGCTTTTCACTTGGACCTCCATGACATAAGCACATGGTTAGGGACAACTTAGTTTAGCCGCTTAGGCCTGGATTTTATTTCCTTGGGCCCTCCTATCCATTGATGCTCAAAGCCTTGGATCCTTTTTACCCTTGCCTTTTGGTTTTAAGGGCTATTAGCTTTTTCTGCTTGCTTTTTCTTTTTTTCTTTCTAATTTTTTTTTGCCACTTTTTTTTTTTCACAAGCTTTTGCTTTTTCACTGCTTTTTCTTTCTTCAAGAATCAATTTTCATGATTTTTCAGATTGTCAATAACATTTCTCTTTGTTCATCATTCTTTCAAGAGCCAACAATTTTAACATTCATAAACAACAAGATAAAAAATATGCACTGTTCAAGCATTCATTCAGAAAACAAAAAGTATTGTCACCACATCAATCTAATTGAGCTAAATTCAAGGATAAATTCAAAATTCATGTACTTCTTGTTCTTTTGATTTAAAACATTTTTCTTTTAAGAGAGGTGAAGGATTAATGGATTTTATTCATAGCTTTAAGACATAGTTACTACATACTAATGATCATGAAGTAGAAACACAAAACATAGATGAACATATAACATAAAAACGAAAAATAGAAAAATAAGAACATGGAATAAGTCCACCTTAGTGAGAGTGGCGCCTTCTTGAAGAACCAATGGTGCTCTTTGAGCTCCTTTATGTCTATTCCTTGCTTTTGTTGGATGATCCCTAGTAATTTTGGTGTTCCTATCCTTAGTTGCTCCCAATAATTGTGTGGAGGACAATTCATCCCCTGAGTTATCTTAGGGATCTCTTGATTTGCAGTCAAATGTTCTACCACTGAGCTATAAACCCTTTAGATGAGTCTTTCCATCTCCCATGACTCAGAGGTGGAAGCTTTTGTCTTCCCTTTTCTCTCTCTCTTTTTT
Source organism: Arachis stenosperma (assembly GCF_014773155.1). NCBI lineage: Eukaryota > Viridiplantae > Streptophyta > Magnoliopsida > Fabales > Fabaceae > Arachis > Arachis stenosperma. The sequence continues at coordinate 84,784,185 of NC_080379.1, forward strand.
TTGAGGTTTCTCTGGCCTTAGGTGCCATCAATGGTTATGGAAAAACAAAAAGCTATGCTTTTACCACACCAAACTTAGAAAATTGCTCGCCCTCGAGCAAGAGAAGAAAGAAAAGATGAAGAATAAGAAGAAAATATGGAGGAGATGGAGGGATGTGTGTATTCGGCTATATGGGTGGGATTGGGTGGGAAAGAGATTTTGAATTTTGAAGGTAGGTGGGGTGTATGGGGAAGAGTGGATGGATGTGAATGGTGAATGGAAAACAGAAGGGATGACCATGAATGGAGAGAGAGAGGGCGAGGTAGGTGGGGATCCTGTGAGGTCCACAGATCCTGAGGTGATCCTGTGGGGTCTACAGATCCTGAGGTGTCAAGGATTTACATCCCTGCACCAATTAGGCATGTAAAAGGCCTTTGCATACCATTCTGGCGTTTAAACGCCAAGGTGATGTACGTTCTGGGCGTTCAACGCCCAGATGCAGCATGTTTCTGGCGTTGAACGCCAGTTCCATGCTTGTTACTGGCGTTCAGCGCTAGCTTTCCTCAAGGCACATTCCTGGCGTTCAAACGCCAGGATGTTGCTTGTTTCTGGCGTTCAGCGCCAGATTCATGCTCTGTTCTGGCGTTGAACGCCAGCCAGATGCTCCTTACTGGTGTTGAACGCCAGTATGTCCTCCCTCCAGGGTGTGATTTTTCTTCTGCTATTTTTGATTCTGTTTTTAATTTTTATATTTTTTCGTGACTCCACATGATCATGCACCTAATAAAACATAAAATAACAATAAAATAAAATAAAAATTAGATAAATAAAATTGGGTTTCCTCCCAACAAGCGCTTCTTTAATGTCAATAGCTTGATAGTGGGCTCTCATGGAGCTACAAGGTGATCAGGTCAATGTTGTAAAACTCCCAACACCAAACTTAGAGTTTGGATATGGGGTCCTAACACCAAACTTAGAGTTTGGTTGTGGCCTCCCAACACCAAACTTAGAGTTTGACTGTGGGGGCTCTTCTTGACTCTGAACTGAGAGAAGCTCTTCATGCTTACTCTCTTTTGTCACAGAGGGATGGCCATGTGCCTTAAATACAAGGTAGTCCCCATTCAATTAAAGGACTAATTCACCTCTGTTAACATCTATCACAGCTCCTGCTGTGGCTAGGAAAGGTCTTCCAAGGATGATACACTCATCCTCCTCCTTCCTAGTGTCTAAGATTATGAAATCAGCAGGGATGTAAAGGCCTTCAACCTTTACTAACACGTCCTCTACTACTCCATAAGCTTATCTTAATGACTTGTCTGCCAATTGTAATGAGAACAAGGCAGGTTGTACCTCAATGATCCCTAGCTTCTCTATTACAGAGAGTGGCATAAGATTTATCCCTGACCCCAGATCACAAAGAGCTTTTTCAAAGGACATGGTGCCTATGGTACAAGGTATCAAGAACTTGCCAGGATCTTGTCTCTTTTGAGGTAAAATTTGCTGAATCCAGGTATCTAGTTCATTAATGAGCAAGGGAGGTTCACTTTCCCAAGTCTCATTACCAAACAACTCGGCATTCAGCTTCATGATAGCTCCTAAATATTGAGCGACTTGCTCTCCAGTCACATCTTCATCCTCTTCAGAGGAAGAATAGTCTTCAGAGCTCATGAATGGCAGAAGGAGATTTAATAGAATCTCTATGGTCTCTATATGAGCCTCAGATTCTTTTGGATCCTTAATAGGAAACACCCTCTTGCTTGAGAGACGTCCCAAGAGGTCTTCCTCACTAGGATTTTCGTCCTCCTCCTCCCTTGTGCATTCGGCCATATTGATTACATCAATGGCTTTGCACTCTCCTTTTGGATTCTCTTCTGTATTGCTTGGGAGAATACTGGGAGGAGTTTCAATGACTTTCTTACTCAGCTGGCCCACTTGTGCCTCCAGATTTCTGATGGAGGATCTTGTTTCACTCATGAAACTGAAAGTGGACTTTGACAGATCAGAGACTAGATTGGCTAAATTAGAAGTGTTTTGTTCAGAATTCTCTATCTGTTGTTGAGAAGATGATGGAAAAGGCTTGCTATTGCTCAGCCTATTGCGTCCACCATTGTTAAAGCCTTGTTGAGGCTTTTGTTGATCCTTCCATGAGAAATTTGGATGATTTCTCCATGATGAATTATAGGTGTTTCTATAAGGTTCACCCATGTAATTAACCTCAGCCATTGCAGGGTTCTCAGGATCATAAGCTTCTTCAGAAGCTGCCTCTTTAGTACTGTTGGATGCATTTTGCCATCCATTCAGACTTTGAAAAATCATGTTAACTTGCCGAGTCAACACTTTGTTCTGAGCCAATATGACATTCAGAGCATCAATTTCAAGAACTCCCTTCCTCTGAGGTGTCCCATTATTCACGGAATTCCTCTGAGAAGTGTACATGAATTGGTTATTTGCAACCATGTCAATGAGTTCTTGAGCATCTGCAGGTGTTTTCTTTAGGTGAATGGATCCACCTGCAGAATGGTCCAATGACATTTTCGAAAACTCAGATAGACCATAATAGAATATATCTAGTATGGTCCATTCTGAAAACATGTCAGATGGACACCTTTTGGTCAACTGCTTGTATCTTTCCCAAGCTTCATAGAAGGATTCACCATCTTTTTGTTTGAAGGTCTGAACATCCACTCTAAGCTTGCTCAGCTTTTGAGGAGGAAAGAATTTATCCAAGAAGGCTGTGACCAGCTTATCCCAAGAGTCCAGGCTATCCTTAGGTTGTGAATCCAACCATATTCTAGCTCTGTCTCTTACAGTAAAAGGGAAAAGCATGAGCTTGTAGACTTCAGGATCTACTCCATTAGTCTTAACAGTCTCACAGATTTGCAAGAAATCAGTTAAAAACTGGTAAGGATCTTCAGATGGAAGTCCATAAAACTTGCAGTTCTGTTGCATTAAAGCAACTAGTTGAGGCTTAAGCTCAAAATTGTTGGCTCCAATGGCAGGAATGGAGATGCTTCTTCCATCAAATTTGGACGTTGGTTTTGTGAAGTCACCAAGCATTCTCCTTGCATTATTGTTGTTGGGTTCGGCTGCCATCTCATTCTCTTGTTTGAAAATTTCTGAAAGGTTATTTCTGGATTGTTTAACTTCTCTTAGTTTCCTCTTCAGAGTCCTTTCAGGTTCAGGATCAATTTCAACAAGAGTGCCTTTTTCCTTGTTCCTGCTCATATGAAAGGGAAGAAAACAAGAAAAGAAGAGGAATCCTCTATGTCACAGTGTAGAGATTCCTTTATGTTAGTAGAAGAAGAAAGGGGAGAAGAGTGAAGAAGAATGGGTTCGGATTTTTAGATGAAGAGAGGTGAAGAGAAATGTTAGTAAATAAATAATTAAATAGAATAAGAAAAGAGAGGGAGAATTCGAAAATTAATTTTTGAAAAGGAGTTAGTAATTTTGAAAATTAAAGATAAGATATGATTAAAATTAAAATTTAAAATAATTAAAAAGAATTTTTGAAAAAAAGGATGAGATATTTTCGAAAATTAGAGAGGGAAAAGTAGTTAGGTAGTTTTGAAAAAGATAAGAAACAAACACAAAGTCAAATAGTTAGTTGAAAAAGATGTTAAAGTCAAATTTGAAAAGATAAGAAGATAAGATAGAAAATGTGTGTTTGAAAAAGATTTAATTTTTAAAATTAAAATTAATTACTTAACTAACAAGAAATTAAAAGATAGGATTCTAGAATTTTAAAGTTTGAACCTTTCTTAACAAGAAAGTAACAAACTCCAAATTTTTGAATCAATCACATTAATTGTTAGTGTAATTTTCGAAAATATGATATAAAGATAAGAAAAAGATTTTGAAAATAATTTGAAAAAGATTTTTGAAAATTTTTGAAAAGCAAAGATAAAATTGAAAAGATATGATTTTTGAAAAAGATTTTGAAAAGATAAGATTTTTAAATTTTTGAAAATTTGACTTGACTTGTAAGAAATAACTAATTTTAAAAATTTTTTGACTAAGTCAACTCAAATTTTCGAAAATTATGAGAAAAATAAGGAAAAGATATTTTTTAATTTTTTAATTTTTAATTATGAGAGAGAAAAACACAAACATGACCCAAAACATAAAAATTTTGGATCAAACACATAATGCATGCAAGAATACTATGAATGTCAAGATGAACACCAAGAACACTTTGAAGATCATGATGAACATCAAGAACATATTTTTGAAAAATTTTTGATGCAAAGAAAACATGCAAGACACCAAACTTAGAAATCTTTAATGCATGGACTCTAACAAACGAAAAATGCATATGAAAAACAACAAACAACACAAAACAAGAAAACATCAAGATCAAACAAGAAGACTTACCAAGAACAACTTGAAGATCATGAAGAACACTTTGAATGCATGAAATTTTCGAAAATATGCTAGAAAAAAATTTTTTTAAGCATGCAATTGACACCAAACTTAAAAATTGACTCAGGACTCAAACAAGAAACACAAAATATTTTTGGTTTTTATGATTTTCTAATCTTTTTTTGGATTTTTATTAATTTTTTTTCGAAAATATTTTTGGAAAAAACAAAAAAGAAAAGAAAAATTTTGAAAAAGATTTTTGAAAAGAAAATTACCTAATCTGAGCAACAAGATGAACCGTCAGTTGTTCATACTCGAACAATCCCCGGCAACGGCGCCAAAAACTTGGTGGACGAAATTGTGATCCTCAAAATTGGTCTCTTTGTACTTCTATGAAATTTAAATATTGGCTCTATCAAAAATACCTCAAAGAGATCATGGTTTGATGAATTGGGATCTTAATAATTCTTGGTAATGGCACCAACAGCTTAGTGTTGTTGTTGGACCAAAAGAGTTACAGGCACTGTTAGAGAATCTCACAACTCCGTTCAACTAACCAGCAAGTGCACTGGGTCGTCCAAGTAATACCTTACGTGAGTAAGGGTCGATCCCACGGAGATTGTTGGTATGAAGCAGCTATGGTCACTGATGAGCGGATATTTTATACGCTTTTTAGGGGTAATTTCATGTAGATTTTAGCATGTTTTTAATTAGTTTTTAGTTAAATATTATTAGTTTTTAGAAAAAAATCATATTTCTGGACTTTACTATGAGTTTGTGTGTTTTTCTGTGATTTCAGGTATTTTCTGGCTGAAATTGAGGGAGCTGAGCAAAAATCTGAGTTAGGCTGAAAAAGGACTGCTGATGCTGTTGGATCCTGACCTCCCTGCACTCGAAATGGATTTTTTGGAGCTACATGAGTTCAATTGGCGCGCTCTCAACGGCGTTGGAAAGTAGACATCCAGGGCTTTCCAGAAATATATAATAGTCCATACTTTGCGCGAAGATAGACGATGTAACTTGGCGTTGAACGCCAAGTACATGCTGCTGTCTGGAGTTAAACGCCAGAAACACGTCATGATCCGGAGTTGAACGCCCAAAACACGTTATAACTTGGAGTTCAACTCCAAGAAAAGCCTCAGCTCGTGGATAGCTTTAGTCTCAGCCCCAGCACACACCAAGTGGGCCCCAGAAGTGGATTTCTGCACCAATCATCTTAGTTTACTCATTCTCTGTAAACCTAGGTTACTAGTTTTCTATTTAAACAACTTTTAGAGACTTATTTTGTATCTCATGACATTTTCAGATCTGAATTACATACTTTTTGACGGCATGAGTCTCTAAACTCCATTGTTGGGGGTGAGGAGCTCTGCAGCGTCTCGACGAATTAATACAATTACCTTGTTTTCCATTCAAACACGCTTGTTCTTATCTAAGATGTTCATTCGCGCTTAATTATGGAGAAGCTGATGATCCGTGACACTCATCACCTTCCTCAATCCATGAATGTGTGCCTGACAACCACCTCCGTTTTACATAAGATTGAATGAGTATCTCTTAGATTCCTTAATCAGAATCTTCGTGGTATAAGCCGGATTGATGGCGGCATTCATGAGAATCCGGAAAGTCTAAACCTTGTCCGTGGTATTTCGAGTAGGATTCTGGGATTGAATGACTGTGACGAGCTTCAAACTCCTGAAGGCTGGGCGTTAGTGACAGACGCAAAAGAATCAATGAATTCTATTCCAACCTGATTGAGAACCGACAGATGATTAGCCGTGCTGTGACAGAGCATAGGAACGTTTTCACTGAGAGGATGGGAGGTAGCCATTGACAACGGTGACACCCTACATAGAGCTTGCCATGGAAGGGACCTTGCGTGTGGGAAGAGGATTTCAAGGAAAAGTAGAAATTCAAAGGACAAAGCATCTCCAAAACTCCAACATATTTCTCATTACTGCACAACAAGTAACGATTTGATTCTCTTTTATTTTTCTAATAATTCCAGATACTTTTACTTCTTACAATTAAATCCAAATAATCTTATTGGCTTCCTGACTAAGATTAATAAAATAAACATAGCTTGCTTCAAACCAATAATCTCCGTGGGATCGACCCTTACTCACGTAAGGTATTACTTGGACGACCCAGTGCACTTGCTGGTTAGTTGTGCGAATTGCCAAAGAGTTAGATTGCATTTCGTGCACCAAGTTTTTGGCGCCGTTGCCGGGGATTGTTAAGTTTGAACAATTGAAGGCTTATTTTATTTCTTAGATTAGGAATAATTTATTTTTTTATTTTTAATTGTTATAGAGTCATTAAATTCTGATAGGATAGTTTCTTTTCAAAAAAATTTTCTTTTCAAAAAAAAAATTATATTATTTTTCTTTATTAATTGTTAATTTTTCGTGAGTTTAGTGTCTTGTTCTAAGTTTGGTGTCACTTGCATATTTTATATTTTTCCTTAAAATTTTCGTATTAGTGTTCTTTGTGCTTCCTTGATCTTTAAGTTGTTCTTGTTTATTTTTCTTGTTTGATCTTTAATTTTTCTTGTTCTGTGTCTTTTCTTGTTTTTCTTGTGCTTTTTCAAAATATTAGTTCTCAAAAATTTAATTTATCTATAAAAAATATACATATTCAAAACAAGTGTTATATTTGCTCCCAATTGGCTAGAGCATTGGTTTATATTCTTGATGATTGGGCACCAGTTCTTTTGAAAATCTTTTTCAAAAATAATTTTTCTTGATTGAATCTTGTGCCAAACTTTAAGTTTGGTGTTTTCTTGTTAATCTTTTCATAATTTTTGAAAATTTATTTTAGTTTTCTAAAAATTTTAAGTTTGGTGTTCTTCCTTTTGTTCTTGGTGTTCTTGGGAATCTTCAAGGTGTTCTTGAGTTTTTTCTTGTGTCTTGATCTTAAAATTTTTAAGTTTGGTGTTCCTTGGTGTTTTCCCTCCAATATTTTCGAAAATAAGGAGCATTAGATCTAAAAATTTTAAGTCTTGTGTCTTTTATGTGTTTTTCTCTTTCATCATAAAATTCAAAATTCAAAAAAAAATATCTTTTCTAACTAATTTTAAACAATAATTTCGAAATTTTTATAAAAATTTCAGATTTCAATTTCAAAATTTTTTGAAAATCTTCACAAAATATTTTCAATTTTTTTATTTATTCCGTTTTTATTCCATTTTTATTTTATTTTTATAAAATAAATAATATCAACATATATACCATCTCCTTTATTCCATCATGGAACTAAGTGGAAATGAACAGTCCAGGAGGACTCTGGGGTCATATGCTAACCCCACTACTGCTTCATATGGGAGTAGTATCTGTATACCCTCCATTGGAGTTAGTAGCTTTGAGTTGAATCCTCAGCTCATTATCATGGTGCAGCAAAACTGCCAGTATTCCGGTCTTCCACAGGAAGAACCTACAGAGTTTCTGGCACAATTTTTACAAATTGCTGACACAGTACATGATAAGGAAGTAGATCAGGATGTCTACAGATTATTACTGTTCCCATTTGCTGTAAAAGATCAAGCTAAGAGGTGGTTAAATAACCAACCTAAGAACAGCATAAAGACATGGAAACAGCTGTCAGAAAAATTCCTGAATCACTATTTCCCTCCAAAACGGATGACACAGCTAAGGCTAAGCATCCAAGGCTTCAAACAAGGAGATAATGAATCCCTTTATGATGCCTGGGAGAGATACAGAGAGATGCTAAGAAAATGCCCCTCTAAAATGTTTTCAGAGTGGGTGCAATTAGACATCTTCTACTATGGGCTTACAGAAAAAGCTCAGATTTCTCTAGACCACTAGCTGGTGGATCTATACATATGAGAAAAACAATTGAAGAAGCTCAAGAGCTTATTGATACAGTTGCCAGAAATCAGCATCTGTACCTAAGTAGTGAATCTTCTATGAAAGAAGAAGCTAAAACAGTAACTGCTGAGCTCAGTCCTGTAGATCAGGCTAATAAATTCAATCAGCAATTAGACTTTCTAACTCAACAGCTAGCCGAATTCAAAGAAATACTACAGGAAACAAGAATGGCCAACAGGAATATGGAAGTACAGTTAAAGCAAATAGAAAAGCAACTGTCAAAACAAATAGCAGAAGAATGCCAAGCAGTTCAATTAAGAAATGGAAAAACATTAAACACTTCACTTCAAAACAGCAGGAAGCCAAGGAATGAACAAATGGCTGCTCAAAATCCCTCTGAGGACAATCAGAGCCCAAAGAGGAATAATGCTGGCGCTGAACGCCCAGCCCATGCTCATTTCTGGCGTTCAACGCCAGAAACAAGCATGAATCCGGCGTTGAACGCCCAAAGGGAGCATAGTTCTGGCGTTCAGACGCCAGTAACAAATAAGGAGGTGGCGTCTAACGCCACTCCAGCTTCCACCCCTGGCATTCAAATGCCAGTGGGGGATCAGTCACATACAAGTGCTGATAACAACCCTTCTAAAAAGGCTTCCCAACCCACTTCTGTAGGTAATAAACCTGCAGCAGCTAAGGTTGAAGAATATAAAGCCAAAATGCCTTATCCTCAAAAACTCCGCCAAGCGGAACAGGATAAGCAATTTGCCCGCTTTGCAGACTATCTCAGGACTCTTGAAATAAAGATCCCGTTTGCAGAAGCACTTGAGCAAATACCCTCTTATGCTAAGTTCATGAAAGAGAACTTAAGTCATAAGAAGGATTGGAGAGAGACTAAAAAAGTTTACCTCACTGAAGAATGCAGTGCAGTCATTCTGAAAAGCTTACCTGAGAAGCTTAAAGATCCTGGGAGCTTTATGATACCATGCACATTAGAGGGTACTTGTACCAAGCAAGCTTTATGTGATCTTGGGGCAAGTATCAACCTAATACATGCATCTACTATCAGAAAGCTTGGTTTAACTGAAGAAATCAAACCAACCAGGATATGTCTTCAACTTGCTGATAGCTTCATTAAATACCCATCAGGCGTAATTGAGGACATGATTGTTAAGGTTGGGCCATTTGCCTTTCCTACTGACTTTGTGGTGCTGGAAACGGAGGAGCACAAGAGTGCAACTCTCATTCTAGGAAGACCTTTCCTAGCAACTGGCCGAACCCTCATTGACGTCCAAAAAGGGGAAGTAACCTTGAGAGTCAATGAGGAGGAGTTCAAGTTGAATGTTGTCAAAGCCATGCAATATCCAGACACCCCAAATGACTGCATGAGTGTTGATATTATTGACTCCCTAGTAAGAGAGGTCAATATGGCTGAGAGTCTCGAATCAGAGCTAGAGGACATCTTTAAAGATGTTCAGCCTGATCTGGAGGAATCAAAGAGAATAGTAGAACCTCTGAAAATCCCTCAGGAAGAGGAGAAACCTCCTAAACCCGAGCTCAAACCATTACCACCATCCCTGAAATATGCATTTCTGGGAGAAGATGATACCTTTCCTGTAATCATAAGCTCTACCTTAGAGCCACAGGAAGAGGAAGCACTAATTCAAGTGCTAAGGACACACAAGACAGCTCTTGGGTGGTCCATCAGTGATCTCAAGGGCATTAGCCCAGCCAGATGCATGCACAAGATCTTACTGGAGGGTGACGCCAAGCCAGTGGTTCAACCACAAAGGCGACTGAATCCAGCCATGAAGGAGGTGGTGCAGAAAGAGGTCACTAAGTTATTAGAGGCTGGGATTATTTATCCTATTTCTGATAGCCCCTGGGTAAGCCCTGTTCAAGTCGTCCCTAAGAAAGGTGGCATGACAGTGGTTTATAATGAAAAAAATGAACTGGTTCCTACAAGAACAGTTACAGGGTGGCGTATGTGTATTGATTACAGAAGGCTCAATACAGCCACCAGAAAGGATCACTTTCCTTTACCATTCATAGACCAGATGCTAGAAAGACTAGCAGGTCATGAATACTACTGCTTCCTGGATGGATATTCAGGTTATAATCAAATTGCAGTAGATCCCCAGGATCAAGAGAAAACGGCATTCACATGTCCATCTGGAGTATTTGCATACAGAAGGATGCCATTTGGCCTGTGCAATGCACCTGCAACCTTTCAGAGGTGTATGCTCTCAATTTTCTCTGATATGGTGGAAAAATTTCTGGAAGTCTTCATGGATGACTTTTCAGTGTTTGGAGACTCATTCAGCTCCTGCCTTAACCATCTAGCACTTGTTCTAAAGAGATGCCAAGAGACTAACCTGGTTTTAAACTGGGAGAAGTGTCACTTTATGGTGACTGAAGGAATTGTCCTTGGGCACAAAATCTCGAACAAGGGAATAGAGGTGGATCAAGCTAAGGTAGAGGTAATTGAAAAATTACCACCACCAACTAATGTTAAGGCAATAAGAAGCTTTCTGGGGCATGCAGGATTCTACAGGAGGTTTATAAAGGATTTTTCAAAAATCGCCAAACCTCTAAGCAACCTGCTAGCTGCTGACACGCTATTTATCTTTGATAAAAAGTGTCTGCAAGCATTTGAGACTCTGAAAGCTAAATTGGTTACAGCACCAATCATATCTGCACCAGACTGGACATTACCATTTGAATTGATGTGTGATGCCAGTGACCATGCCATTGGTGCAGTGTTGGGACAAAGGCATGACAAGCTTCTGCACGTCATTTACTATGCCAGCCGTGTTTTAAATGACGCACAGAAGAATTACATAACCACAGAAAAAGAGCTACTTGCAGTGGTTTACGCCATTGACAAATTCAGATCCTATTTAGTAGGATCAAAAGTGATTGTGTATACTGATCATGCTGCTCTTAAATATCTACTCACAAAGCAGGATTCAAAGCCCAGACTTATAAGATGGGTGTTGCTTCTGCAAGAGTTTGATATAGAAATAAGAGATAGAAAAGGGACAGAGAATCAAGTAGCAGATCACCTATCCCAAATAGAACCAGTAGAAGGGGGGCGTCCCTCCCTCTCACTGAGATCTTTGAAACCTTTCCGGATGAGCAACTCTTTGCCATCCAGGAAGTGCCGTGGTTTGCAGACATTGCAAACTACAAGGCAGTGAGATTCATACCCAAAGAGTACAGTAGACAGCAATCAAAGAAGCTGATCACAGATGCAAAATATTATCTTTGGGATGAGCCGTATCTCTTTAAGAGATGTGCAGACGGAGTAATCCGTAGATGTGTGGCTAAGGAAGAAGCGCAGAAGATCCTTTGGCATTGCCATGGATCACAGTATGGAGGACATTTTGGAAGTGAGCGAACAGCCACAAGAGTCCTCCAAAGTGGCTTCTACTGGCCTACTCTCTATAAAGATTCCCGAGTGTTTGTGCTTAATTGTGACAGTTGCCAAAGATCTGGCAATCTACCTCACAGTTATGCCATGCCTCAACAAGGGATCTTGGAGATTGAGTTGTTTGATGTATGGGGCATTGACTTCATGGGACCTTTCCCACCATCATACTCAAACACTTATATTCTGGTGGCAGTGAATTATGTATCCAAATGGGTGGAGGCTATTGCAACACCCACTAATGACACTAAAACAGTGTTAAAATTCCTCCAGAAACACATCTTCAGTAGATTTGGTACCCCTAGAGTATTAATCAGTGATGGGGGTACTCATTTCTGCAATAAACAGCTTTACTCTGCTTTGGTTCGTTATGGAGTTAGCCACAGGGTAGCTACTCCATATCACCCACAGACTAATGGGCAAGCTGAAGTCTCAAATAGAGAACTCAAAAGAATCCTGGAACGGACTGTAATTAACCATAGAAGGGATTGGGCAAGGAGCTTGGATGATGCTCTGTGGGCATACAGAACAGCATTCAAGACCCCTATAGGGACCTCTCCATATCAGCTTGTGTATGGAAAGGCATGTCACTTGCCAGTGGAACTGGAACACAAGGCCTACTGGGCAACCAGATTCCTGAACCTTGATGCCAAGTTAGCTGGAGAAAAACGTTTACTCCAGCTAAATGAGCTAGAGGAATTTAGACTCAATGCCTTCGAGAATGCAAAAATTTACAAGGAGAAAGCAAAAAGATGGCATGATAAGAAATTGTCATCCAAAGTCTTTGAGCCGGGGCAGAAAGTTCTGCTATTTAATTCTAGGCTCAAATTATTCCCCGGGAAATTAAAATCCCGGTGGAGAGGTCCATATGTAATTACAAGTGTATCACCATAAGGATACGTAGAGCTTCAGGATAATGACTCTAACAAAAAGTTTATTGTTAATGGACAGAGAATTAAACATTATCTTGAAAGTAACTTCGAGCAAGAATGCTCGAAACTGAGACTTGGTTAGAGCTTAGTGGTAGTCCAGCTAAAGACAATAAAGAAGCGCTTGCTGGGAGGCAACCCAGCCATTTACAAAGTTTATTTACTAATTAAATAAATTTCCTTTTTTTACAGGTATGTGTCCAAGTATCTTCAAAGGGTAAAAATAGCAATTGATTGAATTCACAGAGTTACAGGGAAATTCGGAAGCTCACTGGCGTGAAAAAGCCAATAAGAAACATTTTGGGCATTGAACGCCCAAAAGAAGCACCCACTGGGCGTTCAACGCCAGTAAGGGTAGCCATCTGGGCGTTAAACGCCAGAAAGGAGCATCTTCTGGGCGTTGAACGCCAGAAAGAAGCACCTTCTTGGCGTTTAACGCCAGATTGTCAGCATCCTGGGCGTTCAGAAAAACGCCGAGTGACAAAGGACTTCCTGGCGTTCAACGCCAGAAAGAAGCATCAGCTGGGCGTTGAACGCCCAGGAGAAGCAGCATTTGGGCGTTAAACGCCCAAAACATGCATCGTTTGGGCGTTTAACGCCAGGATGGTGGGGAGGAGGTAAAATTTGTTTTTCTTTACAATTTTTCTAAATTTTTATGTTTCAATCCATGATTTCTTACATAAACATGTTTAAAAATGTCATCCTTCAAAATCAAATTAGTTTTCTAAGACCCCTAATTTCTAAAATCCCTTTTTCAAAAATATCAAATGTATCTTAATTCATAAACACAAATCTTTTTCCAATCCAATTCTTTTTCAAATCTTTTTAATTTCTTCTCATATCTTTTTCAACTCATCTTATCTTTTTTTTCGAAACTGCCTCTCCTTTTAATCCTCTCCTTTCCTTTCTTTTGCTTGAGGACAAGCAAACCTCTAAGTTTGGTGTGATTTGCCATGATCACTGAGTTAAAACTAATTAAGATCATGGCACCTAAGGGAACAGGAAGAGCAAGGATGTGAACTTAAGGGAGCTGAAGCGT